>NW_022195108.1:27500-117621 GCF_008641045.1 Pistacia vera | reverse complement strand
ACTTATCACGTTGTGGAAAATAAGGAATAAGGTTATTTAATTATAAATAGAGTTTCTTACATTCGAGTAAGAGAGATGCTATCTTTTAATTAGATTAAGGATTAGCAAATGGTTTAATTAAAAAGGGAGAAGCACCACGTGAAAGGTATTGTAATGTAATGATTTTCTAGGTTCTTTAATTGTAGAGTTATTATCACAGCCCCCGCCCCCCAAGCCCTCAGAGGTTTCAAGTTTTGTTAGTCACACCCCTGACAGTAAGACTTTATCATAAATCAAGTAGAGAAATTGTTTTAAGTTGGTAACTCCTCCTCCTCCGCTCTCAGAGCTTTCAAGTTTTGTTAGTCACACCCCCGACGGTAAGACTTTATCATAAATCAAGTAGAGAAATTATTTTAAGTTGGTAAGTGACGAGAGGCAGGGGTGGACGGTTTTGGATGCCCGCCCTTTTTTGAAAGAATTGGAACCGGAATCAAAACCAGAACCTGTGTTACAGGAGGTTCTAGTTTCGGTTCTAGGTATCCAGGAAAATATTAATTACCCCCTATTTTAAAAAAATGATAAATAAACCCTCATAAAATTACCATTACACCCCTAACAGTTTTTTGAAATGATAAATACACCCTACAAACTTTACAAAAATTACAACTATTCCAATATCCATTTCAACCTCCCTAGATTAAAATTACATAACACCTTAAAACTTTAAATAACACAAGCACAACAGAATAACATATCAACTATCAAGTTTCATCCTCCCAAAATTAAATTACATTACACAATAACATCACATAATAAGTTAATAACATAAAGGCTCAGAAGGAATAAATTCCTTTTGAAATGTATGTATATAAAATAATTCATGTGCAAACAACCTCATAGTGTGTATATAAAATAATCCTACATTATAACAAAAATCTTCCTTCACAATTCTTAAATATTCTGCAATAAACAAAAAGAAGCATGAAACTTGGCACTTTCAATTCTGAATTCATAACAAAAATTTAACTTCTCTCTTTTCAATGTATTTTAGCTTATAAATTAACAACACAAATAAACAGACTTCCAGCACATATGCAAGACTCCATTAAAACGAAAATGCCAAATTCAACATAATCTTTCCCACTCCATTCTACACCATTTCCAGAACACAAAAATTACCATCCATAATCCTCAATTTATTCCAGCCAAAAACATTCACAAGGTCGACATTCCATAAGGCATTATACCGAAACAATTCCCAGCAATAAATCACAATCCAACACCCTTCAAATCACTCAGCCGAAGCCATATAAGTGTACAATTAGTAAAACATCAGCTTAACTAACTTTCTAGCCACAAATTATTACATTAAACAATTCCACCATCATTCAATTTGTGTAAGAGCCATACGTAATTATAAATAATGTTTGACTAATTTCATTAAAATTGAAGAAGTACAGGGAAAGGATGCTTCTTACTAAACTGGAAAGAGCACACATAAAAAATAACCAAGAAGCACTTATACAAAATGCTCGAAGAATATCAAACTCAAATGACTCATGCTCCTTGCAGTGACACTAAATTCAGTATACACAAAAGAGCACACATACACAATAGAACAAAGCAGAATTTATACAAAGTTCTCAAATAACATCACTTTAAACAAAGAAATCAAGAAGAAAGCAAAACAAAAAAATGTCATCCACTAATTTTTGCATAAACAACTAAAGAATTAGCTGAACAACCAATTTCTTACTAACCATATACACAAAAACAAAAATAGCAACAACCCATTTTCAGAAATCAACATATAATGCAGAAACAAATATCAGATTCTCCAAAGCAACACCCAAATAAAGAGAATAGAGAGAAAGTGAGATTTTTCAATTTTCTTTAACCTGAGTGAGAACCCTAAATCGATATAAGTCCCAATCGCAAATTTTCTTATTTTATTTGAAGCATAATATATCATAAAAGCCCCTATAGTTTCACGAAATTTTATGTAAGTATCAGTTCTCGGTTCCTCCCTACAAGAATGGGAATTGGAACTGCACAGTGTCGGTTCCTATTTTTTGGAACCAGAACCTACCCTGTGGCAATCGGTTTCGGGGAGGAACCGAAACCGAAACCCGAGTACCCAACGGTTTCGGTTCTATTAGAGTAGATGCCCTAGAGCCAATCAATTATATTAGAATTGACTATTTGTAAAAATGTTCATTAATCAATAAAAGGCATTTTATTCTGTATCGCATAAATCATTATTATTGCAATATGTATTGATATATGTCCTTAGAATGGTAGAACCGTGACGAGGATATCAAGTGTTTCAAATCTTGATAGTGAGAACCCTATGAGCACATATGGTGGCTATTCTAGAAACGTCCGTAGCCCCAGTATTATTCTGAAGTAAGGGCACAGATAATACGGTAAGGCTATCATAGTGTTGAACGACCCTGTCGAAAGGCAGTGACTGATCTTACTTATCAAGGTTGTTTGGTGACAACCTGGTGCAACACATGGGTGCTTGCTGTAGGCGATTACACCATAGCAAGTTCACTGGACTGACTTACTAGAGGATTCCATATGAATGATAACCCCAGTGTCTATGGAACAAATTTTCTAACGAATGGTGGTGCATGTGATCCTTAGACTTGAGATCACTGGAGCACCTTGTGCACCGATTGGTGTAGTTTAACCTTAGCCTAACGCAATTCTTTTCAGAGCTGTCAATACGGTGGTGATTGGCTGCATCAAGGAGTGTATCAAGACTATGGTGGATTGACAGAGGATTTATCACTCCCGGGTATGGGAGAAGTTATCTCACGACGAAATTCAGTATATGGCAATGACGTTAAAACTGTGGACACAATGGGATTGAGTTGTTGCTCTATCCAGTTTATAATACGGGTCATTGGTCCAGAAACTGAATACATAATATTGAGAGTAACTGAAGGTTGACACTATTTCTATGCCTTCGTCTCGTCGAGATCACGTATGATGAAAGGATCAAATTGCACAGTAACCATATCGTTGACATGTAGCTACTTTGCTGAATCCGAATCTATCGGGTGGCCATGATGCCTTGCTAGGGGCCAATCTTGGTCTGTGTATTAGTGAGATGATTAATTGGTGTTAATCGTGATACTATACATTACCGGTATGATGAGGAGCCTATGGGTCACACACATAGAAGATAATTTAAGATCCAAGAAGAAAGAAGGACATTTTCGTCTTTTAAGGCGAAAGGGTATTTTGGTAATTTCACAGTGCAATTAAATTTGCTGAGGTCGTAGCCTTTATTTAATTTGTTAGAAAAATTAAATAAGTGAAATTACGTTTAAATGTGTGTTCGCACATATTTAAATATATTATCATTATTGTTAAATGTTAATATATATTTAAATATATATTAATTGATTTTAATTGAGATAATGATGGAAAATAAAATAAATCAAATTGGGAGTGTTTGGTAACATGGGGCATTTGGGTTGGAGCCCAAGCCTATTCCATATGGGATTAGGGCAACTTAATTAACTATAAAAGGAAAAGTGTGTGTTAATTAATTTAACGAATTGATTTTCTCTTTGAAATTAAAACACACACAGCAGCCCTATCTCCTCCCACGCTAGATTTGGGTTTTGGCCTAAAATCAATTCTACTGATTTGCTTTCTTCTTAATCTTGAAGCCAAAGAGGATCTAGCAAATCTCTCTTTGGTTCTTTTGAGATTGTCTTCGTGTGGACTACGTGGGTTCGATCCTACACTTGGATCGGTTGCAAAACATTTGTTGACAAATTTGGAGGAGCCTCCAACGTGCGTTTGTTTTCTTTAAACTCAGATTTATTTTTCTGCAGATTTTATTTTCATATGAATTGTAAAATTATACCCTTGATCTTGGCTCATGTAAACGATCTCTATATTATATTTGTTTTGTTTCCGCTGCGTATATGTGACAGTTTACTTACAGGTTCTACGCTATTTTTTTGCCCACAACGAGAGGGGTAAAACTGATTTTTGAATTTGAAATTTGATGGAACTCTAGTATATCACTAAATTATAGGGGTGTTTTAATACTTTTGAACAAAGTAAACGAGTTTAATATTAATCGATCTTACAAGGTTGTAAATAAAATAAACCTTTCTAAACCATTTGCATTCTTTGGAGTGAGTTAGATAGCTGACTCTGGGCACATGCCAACTATGGTTTTTAATTTCACCAACTATACCTAGGGTTATGCATAATTATGGCTGCTAAAAAGAATTTTAGACATTGTAAGGTTTGAAGGTGGCTAATGTTAAATATTTAAATAGTATTGGGTGTTAAGTACTAAAATCCCTCATAGTTTGGCATGCATCGTTTTAGGATTAGTTTATAAAATCAACCCGATTTTACTATGCTTGAGCTGTATGATTTCCTGCCATGTGATGTCACGCTCTTGTTTTTTTATTTTTTTTATAATTTGGGTATCTGGGCTAGTTTGTGCACACTTCAATTAATCCCTAGGGCCCACTGAACACCCTACAAGCCCAATGTTTAGAACCACACCAAGTTCAATAATGAACTTCTTAATCCAAACAGCCTATTTGGCTGCATTTGACAATTCTATGAACTTAGCCTCAAATGTATAATCTGCTATAGTACTGTGCTTTGAGCCTTTCCAACTCACTGTAGCACCATTGAGACAAAAGATAAACCCTAACTACGATTGATAATCATCTTTGTCAGTTTAAAAACTGGCATCACTGTATCCTTTCACAGTAAGTTCATCATCTCCTTCGTAAGCCAAAAACATATCCTTAGTCCCATAAACCAAAAACATAACCTTAGTCCCTTTGAGGTACTTAAGAATGTTCTTGACAACTATTCGGTGACGCTCAACTGGATCCGATTGATGTCTATTAAAAATTCTTAACGCACATGAAACATCAATCCGAGTACATAACATGACATACATGATATATCCAATAGCAAAAGCATATGGAATCCTATTCATCATATCTCTCTCTTCGGGTGTTTTATGACACATGTCTTTCAAGAGATAAACACCATGCAACAAAAGAAGAAACCCTTTCATGGATTCTTCCATGCTGAATCTCTTCAGCACCTTGTCTGTATATGTACTCTGACTTAGACTAAGAAACCTACGTGATCTGTCTTGTTAGATCTTTATACCAAGGATGTAAGTTGTTTCCCTTAAGTCCTTCATGGAGAAGCACTTAAATAACCAAGTATTTACTGTCTGCAAGTTCAATATATCATTCACAATTAGTAGTATGTCATCAACATACAATACTAGAAATGCCACTAAACTTCTTATATACATAGGGCTCATCTTCATTTTTTATGAAACCTGCAAAACCCTATATGGAAAAATAGTCCCGAGGGGGGAAGGGGTTGTTGTTTAATAGGATACTTCAAAAATAATTGCGGAACGAAAACATTCACCAACCCAAACAAGTTATGAACATACAATACCAACAAAGATAGGCAACAAGTATGAATGATGCTAAACGATAAGGATAATCAATGTTAAACAATAAATGAGAGAGAGTTACACAAATAGGCAATGAATGAGTGCAATGATAATAATGCTTGTAACAACTGCTGTAGGCTAATACAATGCATGCATAATAACAATAGAAAATTGGGCCCAAAAACTTTCTTTTCATTATAAGTCATATGTCTTTTATACACAAAGAGTATTGTTTACAAAAAGTCATTTTAAAAGACAAAACAGGGGAAACAGTGTAGCTATTGCTCCTCGCTTGCCGATGCCCCTCCGACTGCATCAACACCTAGATCCTGCATCCACAAAGGAAAAATAATGGGGCGAGCACAAAAATGCTCAGTAAGTAAACCCTCTATCTGTCTATCCCGTTGTATTACTCTTATTTCTTTCCTTACACTATTTCTGTTTCTATTTCTGTTTCTACTAACGTCATGGCCTCATCTTACCGGAGGTATGGCTGGATGGCGTTCACACAGCCCATCTCACTCTCCATGACTATCGGGTGGAGTTCACACAGTACCAACCCATTCTTAGTGACTACCGAGTGGGGATCACGAAGCACCTACCCGGTTTTCGTAACTATCGGTGGAGACCACCTAGCACTTACCGTTCCTCATAACTTCGGGTAACAATCACCAAGCATTACCCGTCTCTAATCACTATCGGGTGATGATCACAAAGCATCAACCCATTCTAATAAATGTCGGATGATGATCACAAAGCATCAACCCCTTCTCTAATAACTAACCGTGGTGGTCACAAAGCATCCCCCATTTCTAATACTTATCGGGTGACGATCACAAAGCATCAACCCATCTCTAATGGCTATTCGGGTGGTGATCACAAAGCATCAACCCGATTTTCATAACTTCGGTGATGATCACAAAGCTTCAACCCATTCTACTAATCTTCTCATTCATCTATTCTAGCATTTTTCATTCTCTCTACCCTTAGAGTAGTTGCATACACAAAGTTTCCTACTCTTTCTTAGGTCACTTTTCAATGCACAATTAGTGCCTATGGATGGTTCATCTCCACTAATGCACTTATGAAATGCCAACATGCAATGTTGCAAGAATTAGGTTCACTACTCATACTCAAACCTCTATTAGGCATTTCATCAAACAACTCAAGTGCATTATAAAACTCTACTATAGCAATGATTCTAAATCTTTCTCTAACCATCCAAAATGGGGAGAACCCCCTCACATGGCCACATAACCTGCCAAGAAAGACACTTCCAAAAGGTTCCACAATACCCTTCAATTCTATCTCAAACTACCTTTCCACCCAAACTCACTTCTTATATTTGAAAGGCATAAACAATCACAAAGCACTAGAAATCTCTATTTAAGCCTCAATCATGGCATATAACATGATATAACACTACATAAGTGCTATCAAAACCCTAATCAAGAAATTCCGAAATCTCAAACTTGGGTTGGGGTTTACTTACCTTGTTATGGAGAGACTTCACTAACTCTTCCTTTCACTTGGTTTGCTTGACTTTTTCTCTACTCTTAAACAAAAGAACAAAAACCCTCAATATCCAATATATACTAAAACTCACAAAGCTTCACAACCAAAGCAAGAATCCTTACCTTAGGATGCCTTAGGTTGATTTTCTACCCCAAATCACTCCAAAAGCGCTTTAAAAATCCTTGATCAAAAGAAAGAGAAATTGAGAGGAAGCAAGAGAGGGCATTGGAGAAGAAGAATGAAGGGTTTGCAATGTCTTAATTCCTTTTAATGAAATTTATACACAAGCATTCCCATTTTGCCCTTACTCTTCTTTGGGAATTTTATCTATATCCTTTGATTCATTACAAACACACCCCCATATCAACATATTCTCCATGAAAAATCCTTACATTTTACTCCCCACTTTTCTTGCTAATTAGGGGTAGAATGGTCAAATTGCCCTTAGGGAAGAAAATATCTAAAACTTAACAAACATTTTTGTCGGCCTGTCGCCGCGGCGAGGAAGCTTCTGTCACCGCGGCGAAACTGTCCAGCATGTTTCCCCGTGGCTTCAACACCTCTTTGCCGCGGCGAAGATTCTTCTTCGCCCCGGCGAAGCTTGGCACACTGAACTTCTTCTATTTTCAACCAATTCAGGGCAAGTATTCAACACAATACTCAATCAAAGGTCAACCAAACAATATTACCAAGAAACCAACTCAAATAAGAGCAAAAGAAGAAACAATAACTACGTACCTCAAGTGGGGCGTTACAATGCTTCAAGTAAATATGCAAGGAGTAATAAATAATTTGAGAGAGAAGAAATGCTCAGAGATTTATAGTGATTGGAAGCTCTATCACAAGCCTCCTTCATCCACTTCTTTAAGGCAACCTCTTTGAGGTTCCACTAGAATCGAATTTTGCCTCCTAGATTTATAGAATTTCGCCCACAAAGTGTTTGATTAAAAGTGTGAGAAAGATTATGTCTTAAACTAGGCTTGAACACACAATAAGAACAATACTCTCAAAAATTTGCAAATGAGTTGCAAGAGAGTAATGTTTTGATTTGGATTTTTAGCTCAAGGGATTATGTGAGAATGTTTTGATATGACTTTGAATATCTGATATTCTCTCTCTGTCTTTCTTAGTAATGAAGTGCTCTATTTACTGATTGACTTCTCCCATTTGAACCAAAGAGCCATTGCTGCATTTGTTAGAGTAGGTGCCCTAGAGCCAATCAATTATTGTAGAATTGACTCTTTGTAATAATGTTTATTAATCAGTAAAAAGGCATTTTATTCTATATCGTGTAAATCATAATTGTATTTATTGATATATGTCCTGAGGATGGTAGAATTGTGACGAGGGTATCAAGTGTTTCAAATCTTGATAGTGAGAACCCTATGATCACATATGGTGGACATTCTAGAAATGTCTATAGCTCCGGTATTGCTCTGACCAAGGACATATAATAAAGTAAGGCTATTGTAGTGTTGAACGACCCTATCAAACGATAGTGACTGATCTCACTTGTCAAAGTTGTTTACCGACAACCTGGTGTAATACATGGGTGTTTGCTTTAGGCAAGTTCACTAGACAGACCCACCAGAGGATTGATGGTAACCCTAGTGTCTATGGAATAAATCCTCTAACAAATGGTGGTGCATGTGATCCTTAGACTTGAGATCACCGGAGTGCCTTGTGCATCGATTGGTGTAATTAAAACTAGCCCAACGTAGTTCTATTTAGAGTATCAGAATGAAAGTGATTGGCCAAATCGAGGAGTGTATCAAGAGTATGATGGATCGACAAAGGATTCATCACTCTCGGGTACGAGAGAAGTGATCTAACGATGCAATTCAGTGAATGGCAATGACACTAAATCTGTGGCCACAGTGGGATTGAGTTGTTGCCCAATCCAATTTATTATTCCTGTCATTGGTCCAGTAACTGAATGCAAAGATATCAAGGATATTTGAGGTTGACACTATTTCTACACCTTAGCCTCGATGAGATAACAGATGATGAAAAGATTTGATTGCACGGTAACCATATCATTGACAGGTTGCTATTTCGCTAAATCTGAATCTATCAGGTGGCCATGATGCCTTGCTAGAGGCCAATCTTGGTTTGTGAGTAGTGAGATGATTGATTGGTATCAATCATGATATTACTCACTACCGATATGATAAGGAGCCTACCGGTCACACACTTAGAAGACAACTTAAGGATGATGACTTTTTGGAAGGATATATTCGTCTTTTAGATGAATGGGCATATTGGTAATTTTGCTGTGTAATTAAATTTACTGAGGTTGTAGCCTATGTCCAATTTTATTATTGGAGTAATTTAGCAAAATTATAAATTTAATTATTAGAGTTAATATTAATATTTTTATTAAAATTTAAACTAAATAATTAAGTTGGGTTAATATGCAATTCTACCTAATGATTGGGTTGATGCTAAACTCGAGGGGTGGAATGTGTTAGTGAACGACCCAGTTACGCAGCGGAAAACAAAAGCATAAACTCTATGGATTGTTCCTTAGAACCAAGATCCGGGTACAAAAATCACAGTTTATATAAAATAATCAAATCTGCAGAAAATTAGTTCAAGGTTTAAGAAACCACACCCACGTTTGGAGGCTCCACCAATATTGTTTCTGAACGTGTTTGCTACCGATCCAAGTGTAGGATCGAACCGTAGAGGTTCACACGAAGACAATCAACAAGAACCAAGGAGGGATTTGCTAGATCCTCCTTGGCCTTAAGAAATCAAGAAGAAAACAAAAATGTTTGTTTTTCAATGGAACAGTAAAAGTGGCGTGGGAGAGTTTTGAGGCTGGAGGTTTCTCTCTTTTCAAAAATGAAGAATGAATAAAATAACACACACACCTTTTTCCAACTAAAACCTTTTCTTTTATAGTCTTATTTTAGTTGCCTTATTACCATATGGAATGGGCTTGGGCTCCAACCCAAACACCCCCAAATTTGCCAAATACTCCCAATTAGATATTTTAATTTAATTCATCATTATTTCAATTAAAATCAATTAATATTTATTTAACATTTAACAATAATGATGATTTAATTAAATATGTGCGAACACACATTTAACCGTAATTTCACTTATTTAATTTTTCTAACAAATTAAATAAAAGGCTANGTGGGAGAAAAGTAGAACTTGATGAAGTTCTAGAACCACAAGATATAGTAGACGAAGGACAGGATGATGTGCCACAGGAAGTGGTTGAACATCAAGAGGAGGTTACTCCACAACCTGTGGATCAAAGTGAACCACCTCAGGTAGCATAGGAGCTACGTAGATTTGGAAGAGTACGCCAAAAGCCCGAGAGATACGGTTATCTCGTGACTCAACATGGTGACATACTAGTCTACCAAGACGATGAACCCAGAACCTACGAAGATGCTATATCAGATCCAGATTCCGTTAAATGGCTGGAAGCCATGAAATCTGAGATAGACTCCATGTACC
This sequence comes from Pistacia vera, assembly GCF_008641045.1. Classification (NCBI taxonomy): domain Eukaryota; kingdom Viridiplantae; phylum Streptophyta; class Magnoliopsida; order Sapindales; family Anacardiaceae; genus Pistacia; species Pistacia vera. The sequence goes on along the minus strand of NW_022195108.1, from coordinate 107,177 downwards.
AAAGCCAAGTGTGGTCTCTGGTGGAACCACCTGAAGGGGTAAAACCCATAGGGTGTAAATGGGTCTTCAAGAAGAAGACTGCCATGGATGGCAACATGCGTACTTATAAACCGCGACTGGTTGCCAAAGGTTTCAAACAAATTCATGGCATTGACTATGAAGAAACCCTTTTGCCAGTTGCCATGATTAAATCCATCCAGATTATGCTTGCAATTGCTGTATATCATGACTATGAGATTTGGCAAATGGATGTCAAAACAGCTTTCCTGAACAGAAACCTTGTGAAGGATGTGTATATGACACAACCTGATGGTTTCGTTCTTGATGGACAAGCTAATAGGGTATGCAAGTTGCAGAGATCCATTTATGGACTCAAGCAAGCCTCAAGGAGCTGGAACATTCGTTTTGATGAAGCCGTAAAAGAATTCAGTTTTATCAAGACTGCAGATGAGCCCTGTGTTTACAAGAAAGTGAGTGGGAGTGTAGTAGTATTCTTCGTGTTGTATGTCGATGACATACTTTTGATCGGGAATGATATACCGAACTTGCAGTTGGTAAAGACTTGGTTATCCAAGTTCTTCTCTATGAAGGACTTAGGGGAAGTAGCCTACATCCTTGGTATAAAGATCTATCGTGATAGATCACGTAGGTTGCTTGGCCTAAGTCAAAGTGCATATATTGACAAAGTACTAAAAAGATTCAGTATGGAAGATTCCAAGAAGGGATTTCTTTCGATGTCACATGGTATTTATCTCTCTAAGGAATTGTGTCCTAGAACACAAGATGAGAGAGATAAGATGAAGAGGATCCCTTATGCATCAGCAATTGGATCCATCATGTATGTCATGTTATGTACTCGGATTGATGTCTCGTGTGCTTTGAGCACTTGTAGCAGATATCAATCGGATCCAGGTAAGCTTCACTAGATGGCTGTCAAGAATATTCTGAAGTACCTGAAGAGGACTAAGGATATGTTCTTGGTTTATGGAGGGGAAGATGAGCTCACTGTAAGAGGATACAGTGATGCTAGTTTCCAAATGGACAAAGATGGTTATCAATCACAATCAGGGTTTGTATTTCGTCTCAATGGCGATGTAGTGAGCTAGAAGAGCTCCAAGCAAAGCACTGTAGCGGATTCTACAATGGAGGCTGAGTATATTGCATTGTCAGATGTGGCCAAGGAGGCAGCCTGGATTAAGAAGTTCATTACTGAACTTGGTGTGGTTCCCAGGAGTGCTGATCCTATAGACATCTATTGTGACAATAATGGAGCAATTGCTCAAGCCAGGGAACCAAGGTCTCATCAGAAATCCAGACACATACTCAGACGATTCCATCTCATCAGAGAGATAGTTGAGAGGAAAGACGTGCAGATTAGTAAAGTGCATACTGACGACAATCTCGTAGATCCATTGACAAAGCCTCTATTGTAGTAGAAGCATGAAAGGCACTTGAGATCATTTGGTATTAAATACATGAATGATTGGCTATAGTGCAAGTTGTAGATTGTTAGAGTAGATGCCCTAGAGCCAATCAATTATTATAGAATTGACTCTTTGTAATAATGTTCATTAATCAATAAAAGGCATTTTATTCTATATCGCGTAAATCATTATTATTGCAATATGTATTGATATATGTCCTTAGAATGGTAGAACCATGACGAGGATATCAAGTGTTTCAAAATCTTGATAGTAAGAACCCTATGAGTACATATGGTGGCCATTCTAGAGACATCCGTAGCCCCAATATTATTCTAAAGTAAGGGCACAGATAATACGGTAAGGCTATCATAGTGTTGAACGATCCTGTGTAAAGGCAGTGACTGATCTCACTTGTCGAGGTTGTTTGGTGACAACCTGGTGCAACACATGGGTGCTTGCTGTAGGCAGATATACCACAGCAAGTTCACTGGACTGACCCACCAAAGGATTCCATATGGATGGTAACCCCAGTGTCTATAGAACAAATCCTCTAACGAATGGTGGTGCATGTAATCCTTAGACTTGAGATCACCGGAGCGCCTTGTGCACCGATTGGTGCAGTTTGACAGTAGCCTAACGCAGTTCTATTCAAAGCTATCAATACCGTGGTGATTGGCTGTATCAAGGAGTGTATCAAGACTATGGTGGATTGACAGAGGATTCATCACTCTTGGGTACGGGAGAAGTTATCTCACGGCGCAATTCAATATATGGCAATGACACTAAAACTGTGGCCATAGTAGGATTGAGTTGTTGCTCTATCCAGTTTATAATACAGGTCATTAGTCTAGAAACTGAATACATAATATTGAGAGTAACCGAAGGTTGACAATATTTCAATGCCTTCGTCCCGTCAAGATAACGTATGATGAAAGGATCGAATTGTACGATAACCATATCGTTGATAGGTAGCTACTTTGCTGAATCCAAATCTATCGGGTGGCCATGATGCCTTGCTAGAGGCCAATCTTGGTATGTGTATTAGTGAGACGATTAATTGGTGTTAATCGCGATACTATACACTACTGGTATGATGAAGAGCCAATGGGTCATACACATAGAAGATAATTTAAGACTCAGGAAGTAAGAAGGGCGTTTTTGTCTTTTTAGGCGAAAAGGTATTTTGGTAATTTCATAGTACAATTAAATTTGCTGAGGTCGTACCCTTTTATTTAATTTGTTAGAAAAAATAAATAAGTGAAATTACATTTAAATATGTATTAGCATATATTTAAATAAATTATCATTATTGTTAAATGTTAATATATATATTAAATATATATTAATTGATTTTAATTGAGATAATGATGAATTAAAATAAATATCTAATTGGGAGTGTTTGGAAACAAGGGGTGTTTGGGTTTGAGTCCAAGCCCATTCCATATGGGAATAGGGCAATTAAAATAACACTATAAAAGAAAAGTGTTAATTGAAAGTAAATAGAGTTTTTCATTTCATTCAATATTTCATTTTGAGAAAAACACACAGCCCCAAACTCTCTCCCACGCCAGACTTGGTTTTTTGCCTAAAATCAAACACTCTTCATTTCTTCTTGATTCTTAAGGCTAAGGAGGATCTAGCAAATCCCTCCTTAGTTCCTTGCGATTGTCTTTGTGTGGACTATGTCGGTTCGATCCTACACTTGGGTCGGTAGAAAAACGTTCAGAGACAAAGTTGGAGGAGCCTCTAAACGTGCGTATGATTTCTTAAACTCTCGATTAATTTTCTACAGATTCCTTTTGATATAAACTGTAAAATTGTACCCTGATCTTGGTTCTATGGGAACGATCCTTGTTATTATTATTGTTTTTGTTTTCCATTACCTCAATGGATCGTTTCCTAACAAAATAGATGCAGATTTTATTAATTTCATGACATGTCTAGGGCTTCGAAATCACCCTCAATCACAAAAGAATTAGTTACTCATGGAGAAGAATAAAAACATAATCATATTAATGAATAACAAAATAATAACAAGAGACAAGAAAAACTTAGGAAATCTTGGGTAGAACAATGGAGTTGATGATGATCTTCCCCAATTCTTCTGTCCAAGCCTCTTTCAATCTCTCTTAATCTCTACATTATTAAGTACTTTTGTTCTCTACAAAGATCCCCAAAAATCAGCTAAAGACTTATATTTATACTCCTAGGGTTTTAGGGTTATGATTCACACTATCCTAATCACTTTAGAACTCTTAAAATAGGAAATACACGTCATAAATTTAATGTAGAAAATTCCAGAGTCGCAGTTGTGCCTAGGCATAGTTGATTCTGCCCCGGAACTTGCAATCTTGAAAAGACGATGGTTTTTGAGCATCATAACATTCGAATCTTGCCAAGTGGTAAGATATGAATTGTAGCCCTTTGAATCAGATTTCCAACGGTACAAGAATCATCTCGATACAAAATCTACAGCTCAAGTTATTGTTGAATTACTGACACATGTTCAAAACTGGAGAGTTTTCCAGGATTTTCACTTCAAATTCAAATCGCCATAACTTCTTCGTTTCAGCTCTGATTCTCGATCCGTTTGTTTCCAGTAATCACAAATTCTCTCACCAACATCATCTCTATCCGAATATTATTTTTAAGCTTTATTTCCCGAAAACACAACAAAAATACCTGTGATCCCAAAAAGGACATTTATGAAACAATTATGTTAATTCATGCAAATTAATCCTCATTTCCCACAAACGATACCTATAAACCACTAAGCATAAGTGTATTTTCAAGCACTTATCAACCCCCAATGTGTTTACGCCGCAGCTCAATTTAATTGCGCCCTGCCGCGACTCAGTTTAATTGAGCCACATTGCAAAGTCGGAATTTCACACTTTTATTTCTCACCTTGATTTATCCACACCCAAATGAGTCCAGGATGTCCGAACACCAACACAAGCATGAATAATCCATTCTTTTGCACCTGAATACCTGAAAAACACACAACACCCGTGATTCCGGAAGATAACGAAACATGCAAGAAATCACATCATAAATCATACATTAAACCTTAAATTCCTTACGGTTTCACCCCCAAATCACTAAATAAATATGAATTTCCAACACTCAACACAACCCCCAACTAGCTTATTGCTAGTCCCTAGAATGAAAGTGATATAAAAATAAAATCTAACCTAACTAAACTATCCTAAGTAAACTATCCTAACTAAACCACTTCCATAGGTTGACATGATTGCATTTAGCATATGCAATAAGCCTTTAAACACCTAGGTCCCCTTAGTGGATGAGTTATAGTCTTGTGGGGGTTTCAGCGATATTATCCACAAACATCCTACAAGTCCTAACACACATATACAAAATAAACACTTCCTAGATTAAGCAATGAATGTGTCTCATACAAAGCATACACATATAGAAAAAAGAATAAGCAATAATTATCCATCTAGGAACACCCTAAACATCAGTTTCATCTTCATTCTCCACTTTCAACCACACAGCCATACCACAAACCGTCAATCCTAGCCCTAGAGAAAGTTTTATATGTAACTTTCAAAGAGATTTTTTTTTTTTTTTTTTTGATCCCATAAAAATGAAAACTTTGAAAACACAACTCCATAGGCTTACTTTTCAGATCACTCTCCACTAATGTAGAACAAACGCACAACTTTATATCATTAGGGCTTCATTAAGCTTATAACGTTAGGCTAGGGTATTGGGTTATGAAAGAACGTAAGGGATTCAAGCAATTAAGAGGAATAATCTTACAATTCAAAGAGCACAATCGCTCAAAACAACTTACTCTCTTAAACTCGAAACCTTTTTTTTTTCTTTGTATTGCATCACTCTCCCCAACCATAATTGAATTTGTACCCTTTTCATGCTTCTTTATTGTTTTTTTTTTTTATTCATATTTTTTTTTTTTCACACAACAACCCTCAACCAATTCTTTCACACATCTTCACAAGATTTTATAACAAAGCTCAAAACCTCACACATTTCACTTTCATCAATTCAGATTAAATCCTCTTAAAAGAATATCAAAGGTAGAAAATGTGTCTAAGAGTTAAAGTGGGTAGGTTATTGCAGGTTAAAAGAAATAAAATCAAGGCAAAATATATACAATAAGGCTCAACGAGGTGACTACGGATAATAACATATAAGGTTGGCTTGAAAGGCATAAACGGTCCAAAGATGGCCTAAGTCATTTCTTTAATCATGCGTCGTCTAGGATTTCGCCTCAAGTGATCATCAAATAGGTTCTACAATTTTAGGGACCTCACAAAAAATGTAGGAAGATTACACACAAAACATCCCTAAATGCTAGAATCAACCAACCAAAAAGACCACATACCCGAGAGTTTCAAACTACAACAAAACCAACATCCTGAATAGTTCTTCGACTAGGGTAGAAATTGACCTCTCCTATTCACTACATGTCATGCAATCATGTTATCTCATAGACATTTGACATCATCTAGGAAATACAAAGATTCCACAAACTCAAAAAAAAAATTATAGGCATGCATGAACATGAATTCATAAATATAAATTTCATACTTTCCCACCTCCAACCAAATTCCTACATTGTCTCCAATGTAGCCATCAAGACAAAGTAGAGGTGAAAAGGGAAAGAAACGAGTTACACCCCTTGATTAACAAATCGTAAAGCATCGGAAGTAACTCCATTGAATGTGCATCCCATAGTCAACTTGAAATCTACCTACACAAAAGAAAGAACACATGGTGTCTTGGAATAGAATCCATGTTGTCGGTTAGTCATAAAAAATTTTGCGAAAATGAAAATAAACACACAAATAAGAAAAATGAAATCAACATAAAAGTAAATAAAGTTTATTCAAACTAAAAACAAAATAAAAGCAAATAAACAATGATAAGAAACAAAATGGTAAATGAAAATAGGAAACATTAATTAAACAAAAATAGCAAAAAGATAAACAAACATACCAAAAAGAAATAAAACATCAACATGCATAAAACAAAAATTAAACAAAAGCAACATAAATCAAGGCAAAGTCACTAGAAATCATAGAGCAACTTAACAATCCCTGGCAACAGCACCAAAAACTTGACAGACATACAAAATTTAATCCTTCGCAAGTCCACTAGTAAGGGTCGATCCCATAGAGATTGGAGATGTTGTTGTGATCCTAGAAACTATGCCTTGATGAAAGTAACAAGAATTGAAATAAAGAAAACACATAAACGACATTAAAGTAAATCTAGATCTAACTATATACAAAGAATCCTAGGGCTCTAACTCTATCATAATTATCAGGTTATGTGTTCATCATTGAACTATCGTTTTGCCCTCTCCATTCTAGGGTTCGTACATCATCGGGTTCAACCTAGTACTTTCATCATCCAAACTAGCTAGTGGTGTGTAGCCTAGTCTAAACAACGAAGGAACCAATTTGCATAGACACAAATCATCCATTCACAGAGCTAATCAAGATGCGCACGACGTCTCTCGTTTCTGAGGTATTACCATGGCCATTCGGAATAACCTAGTGTTTGCATCAACTAAACTAGCTAGTGGTATATAGCCCAGTCTAATAACGAAAACCCATTAAGCACAAGACGATCTTAAAGACAATAACTAATCTATACCCGGGTAGGGCTACAAATCAGTCATTCCACACACAATCTTGTCTCATACAATAAATTAACTAACATCAAGGTTGATCAGGCTCTAATATCAACTAAAGATTGAATTAAATGCAATGAATTAATCTAGAATATAATAGAATGGATCAAACACACAAGCCTTCAATTAAATTACATCAAATCCCTAGAAAACAAAATACAACATAAAGGAAAAGAAACAACAACACCTGGAACCATAATCATGAAGAACAAAGGAGGAGGAGAGGAAGAGAACCTCTTCTCCTCTCTAATCTCCACCTTTCCAAGAAGCCCCAAATGTATTCTATCCCTAAATGTGTATATCAAACCTCAAAACTTCTTAAAAACGGATTAAAGCTTCCTTAATATAGTTTTTAGACAAAATGGCAAACTTGTAAATACTGGTAGCTGAAATTAGGGTTGGCAATGTGACATTTTTATATTTTATGTGATTTGTGCCGTGGCTCAGTTTAATTGCGCCCCAGCTCGTTTGAATTGAGTCCCAGCACGTTTATGCCATGGCTTAGTTTAATTACGCCCTGGCACGTTTATGTCACGGCTTAGTTTAATTGAGCCACGACGCAAAGTCAAAATCTCACACTTTTACTTCTCACCTTGATTTATCTGCACTAGAATGAGTCCAGGATGTTCGAACACCAACACAAGCACGAATAATCCATTCTTTTGCACCTGAATACCTAAAAAACACACAACTCTTGTGATTCTGGAAGATAATGAAACATGCAAGAAATCACATAATAAATTATACATTAAACCTTAAATTCCTTATAGTTTCACCCCCAAATCACTAAATAAATCTGCATTTCCAGTACGCAACACTTCTCCATGAAAGACTTAGGGGAAGCAACCTACATCCTCGGTATAAAGATCTATCGTGATAGATCTCATAGGTTGTTGGGCCTAAGTCAAAGTACATACATTGAAAAAGTACTGAAAAAGATTCAATATGGAAGATTCAAAGAAAGGTTATCTTCCAATGTCACATGGTGTGTATCTCCCTAAGGATATGTGTCCTAAAATATTGGAGGAGAGAGATAGGTTGGGTGGTATTTCTTACGCTTCGGCAATAGGATCCATCATGTACACCATGCTATGTACTAGGATTGATGTCTCATATGCCTTGAGCATTTGTAGTAAATATCAATCGGATCCAAGTGAAAAACACTGGATAGTAGTCAAGAACATTCTTAAGTACCTAAAGAGGACTAAGGATATGTTCTTGATTTATGGAGGATAAGATGATCTCATTATAAGAAGATACAGTGATGCTAGTTTTCAAATTGACAAGGATGACTATCGATCACAGTCAAGTTACGCGTTCTGTCTTAATGGGGCTGCAGTGAGCTAGAAAAGTTCAAAACAAAGCATTGTAGCAGATTCTACAGCGGAAGCCGATTACATCACATTGGGTAATGTAGCCAAAGAGGCTGTTTGGATCAAGAAGTTCATGGCAAAAATAGAAGTGGTTTCGAGCATTGTTGATCCAGTAGTGCTTTACTACAACAACAATGGTGTTATAACTTAGGCTAAAGAACCATGATCTCACCAAAGATCTAAGCACATACTCCAGCAATACCATCTCATCAAAGAAATAGCGAAGAGACATGACATGCAAATTGACAGAGTACCTACTAACGATAACATCACAAACCCACTAACGGAAGCTCTATCGCAACAAAAGCATGATAAGCACATAGCATCATTTAGGATCTAACGAATAAATGACTGGCTATAGTGCAAGTGGGGGGTTGTTAGAGTAGGTGCACTAGAGCCAACATGTAGCTCTTGTAAACCCATAGTTTATATGAATAAAAGGCAAACGCTTCTTTATAAGCAATATACTACAATATCTATTTACTGTGTGTAAAGAAAATAGTATATGTCCTTATAAAGGTTGAAACCAGTGACGAAGGTATTAAGTGTCATAAATCTTAATTGTGAGAAACCTATGAGCACAAATGGTGGCCCTTCTTAAACCGTCCATAGTCATAGTATAAATATGACCTAGGACACATATTATACGGAGAGACTATCATCGCGTTGAATGACCCTATCGAAAGATAGTGATAGGTCTCACATGTAGAGGTTGTGAGCATCAACCTGATGCAACACATGGGTGCTTGCTTGTGCAAGTCCACTGGACTGACCCATCAAAGGATTCCAGATAAGATGGTAACCTAGTGTCTATGGAATATATCCTTTTACGGATGGTGGTGCATGTCGTCCTTCGATTGAGATCACTAGAGTGCTACATGTAAAGATCAATGTGATTTGACAACAACCTAACATCGTCTCTCTTTGGGATTACCAGAATGGTGGTGATTGGTTACATTAGGAAGTACACTATGGCTATGGTGGATCAACAAAGGATTCATCACTCCTAGTTACAAGAGAACTTATCTCGGCAAGATATTTGGTTAAAGAACTACGATTGCAAAGTCATCGCCATGGTAGAATCAAGTTGGTGCTCAAATCCAATCTCATATAATCATCATATTCAAGAACTGAATATAGAACATGTCAAGGTAATAGTTTTGAGGTAGATACTGCTTCTATACCTCAAACCTTGATGAGATATAAGATGCTAAAATTGATCAAATTGCACAATAACCATACCATAGACAAGGAAAGCTTGATCGTTGAATCTCTGCTTACCAGTGAATCATGATGCCTTGTTAGAGACCAATCTTGATTGGTGTACAAAAACACTAATTGGCTGATACCTAATTAGTTATTAAGGCACCGCCGACAAAGTAGAGAGCCTTCAGGTCACACACATAGAAGGTAGTTAAGTGAAGAATGGAAATGGAAGGACAATTTTGTCCTAGGGCTGAAAAGGATATTTTGATAATTTGGGAGTCTAGGGGCATTTTTGTCATTATGGGAGAAAAGGGCACTTTGGTAATTTTTCTTTGGTTGGCGCCATTATTCAATATTTATATTGGAGGAATTTTGACAAAACTAAAGTCATATTAATTTTAATTAATATGAAGGAATATTTTTAATTTAAATTAAATATATTAAAATCCAAAATTAAATATGATATATATATATATATATGATTAAATAAATAGAAATATTTATTTAATTAGAATATTTATTTAATTATAATTTATATTTAGGAGAATATCTTAAGAGATATTCTTATCCCTAATATAAAGGATTGCAATCCCATTCAAATTGGAATTAAAAAGATTGCAATCCAAACGAAATTGGAAATCAAGGATTCATAATCTTTGTAGGATTCTAGTTTGGGGTTGCCTATATAAAGGGGCAATGGATTTTAATTAAAAAGAGATTTTTTGAGAGAACTCTTTTAAGAAAAATTAAATTAATTTTTCTCCATCTCCCAAAAGCTCACGCCCAAACCCTAGCCACCAAAAGAATTTTATTCTCTTAATTTTCGCCTCCCTTCCTTAAGCACTAAGATTGGTCTAGCAATTAATCTTAGGGTGATCCTGAGCCTACCTTCATATGGATACCGATGGACTCAATCCTGCATTAGGTTGATAGCGATTAATTGGAGACATCCAAAGAAGGAGCCGCCAATGAAGGTATTAAATCAAACCTTGTATGGTTGTATGATTTAATTTATGTTGATTATCATGATCTTGGGTAAAGGGATCGTGCCATGGCAAGAATTTTTTTTTTATTATTATTTTGTGCTTGCCACGACATGGTTCCTTCAGCTAAGGCGAACAAACAAAGCACACCTAGTTAAGTCAGATCCATCACCATTAAGGAAAACTCTAATGATGTTTCAACCTCCCATAGTAAAAGCATACTCTTTGCTAATGTGAACAAGGTAACGATGAATAGTGGTTTGGTTAAATTCATGACGATGGAAGGCATTAGGTTATTTAGGTTTGACTTAATATCATTTGTGAGGGTTTTTGTTATTACGTCTCACTATTTTACTATCTTTATTAAAGATCGTGTATTAACATACACCATTGGCATGCATGCTAAGCATAAATAAAATGTATTGGTGCATTGCCTTAACTAAAACCAATTTCCTCAAGCCTGGAGGAATTGGTAAGTCAACCTTGGTAAAAGAAATTAAAAGGAATCTTCATTTCTCCTTCTTCACTCCAACGCTTGTTTTTCTCGATCATTTCTAAAATTCAAAATTTAATTGTACATAATTGAAAAGAAACCTCAAGTTACATTCGAGGGGAGTAAGATGAGAAAAGAAATTGCAATAGAATAGGAGGTAAGGCATGACAAGCAAGCCCTACTTAAATTGAAATTACAAATTCCAAATAAAATTCCTAATACTAGGTTCAAGGGCAATGCACCATACACCATTGTTGACTGTTGGAAATGTGGATTTATTTAGTGATTTAGGGGTGAAACTAAAAGGAATTTAAGGTTTAATGCATGATTTATGATGTGATTTCTTGCATGTTTCGTTATCTTTTGGAATCAGGGGTGTTGTGTGTGTTTTCAGGTATTTAGTGCAAAAGAATGGATTATTCATGCTTGTGCTGGTGTTTGGACATCCTGGAACAGTTCGAGTGCAGACAAATAAAGGTGAGAGGAAAAAAAGTGAAATTCTGACTTTGCATCGCAGCACGGTTTTCTATGCCATAATGTGATACGGTTTTTGTCAAAGAATAAATCACCTAGAAATGCGTCGGGATGCAATTCAACCACACCAGGGCTCAATTAAATCGCGTCGTGGCTCAATTAAAACCGTACCGGGGCACAAATTGCATAGAATGTAAAAATGTCGCTTTTCCAACCCTAATTTCAATGACCAGTATTTACAAGTTTGTCATTTTGTCTAAAAGCTATATAAAGGCAGCTTTAGTCCATTTTTAGAGAGTTTTTAGGTTTTACAAACACATTTGAGGGATTGAACTACTCTTGGGGCTCTTAGAAAGGAGAAGCTTGGAAAGGAGAGGAGGTTCTCTTCTCCTACTTCTTTGTTCTTCAGGTTATGGTTCCAAGTGTTATTGTTTCTTTTCCTTTATGCTGTAGTTTGTTTTCTAGGGATTTGATGTAATCTAATTGAAGACTTGTGTTTTATTGTTATTCTATTTGTTTGATCCATTCTATTATGTTTTAGATTCATTCATTGCATTTAATTCAATCTTCAGTTGATATTAGGGCTTGACAACCTTGATGTTAGTTAATTGATTGTATGAGACAAGATTGGGTGTGGAATGATTGATTTGTAGCCCTGCCTAGGTATAGATTGGTTATTGTCTTTAAGATCGTCTTGCGCTTAATGGGTTTTCGTTACTAGACTAGGCTATACGCCACTAGCTAGTTTAGTTGATGGAAACACTAGGTTATTCCGAATGGCTGCGGTAATACCTTATAAACGAGAGACGCCATGCCTATCTTGATTAGCTCTGTGAATGAATGATTTGTGTCTATGTGAATTGGTTCCTTTGTTGTTTAGACTAGGCTATATGCAACTAGCTAGTTTGAATGATGAAAGTGCTAGGTTGAACCCGATGATGTACGAACCCTAGAATGGATTGAAGAGAACAATAGTTTGATGGTGAACACATATCCTGATGATTATGATGGAGTTAAAGCCCTAGGACCCTTTGTATATATTTAGGTTAGGTTGACTTTAATGTTGTTTACATGTTTTTCTTTATTTCATTCTCGTTTTGATTCATCAAGGCATAGTTACTGGATTGCAAGAGCATCTCCAGTCTCCGTGGGATCGACCCTTACTCGTGCACTATGCTGCGATTGCGACTCATGGACTTGCGAAGGATTAAACTTTGTATCTTCCAACCATGCCAATTCATATATAAGAATAAGCATAGAAAAAATTAAAATTAAAATTTTGATTGGGTTGGTAAATAACAAGGTACCCCTTAATGTTTAGTAGTGTTTTGTTTAAACCCAACAAGTTTTAACCTTTGCAGTTTAGTTCCTTGCTGTCGGACCTCACTCAGTTGGGCCTCCAGAATGTCTATAATTTTAGCAACATATTATAGAATTTTCTGAATTAGGTTTAATGCACGACAACACGAAAGAGGCCCAAAATTCAGCCCAATTACACCATTAAGCAAGCTACCCATTAAATGAATTTTGTGCACACCGACGCACTTGGGCAGCAGTGTTTCAAGACTTGTTGAACGTGATTCTACATGCAAGCAATCTAACAGTGTATTACATGAGTCAAACTAGGGCTGTGCAAAAAAAAACTGGTAACCGAACCGAACCGAATCCGAATTTTCGGGTACCCAAAAATTTAGGTCGGTTTCGGGTAATTTTCATAAGATACCTGAATTTTCGGTTCGAGTATTGGTTATTTAATTTTAGAAAACCATGTACCCGGTACCCGGTTTTATGAAATAATTAAAAAAAAAAAAAAAACACAGACTTTCAATTTTCAAAGGCAAAACGCAAAACCGCAAAAGCCAAAAGCCCCAAATCTGAAACAAATCTTAAATCCCTTATGCCCTAAAACTAAAACCCATCACTGCGTCAACTTCAAGTACTCAAGTCAGGACCTGCACACAGGCGCACAGTCGCATTCAAACTCATCTCTCTCACTCTCAAATTTAGATTCTCGCCTTCTCCAGTCTTTATTATCTCTCTTCCATTATGTGTGTTGTTTGAAATTGAAATAGAAATAGGGTTGGTTAATGTGACCCATGCAATATGTCAGGTGATTTCACATTCTCCATTGCAGAGAGAAGCACACGCAAGTTATGTGAAACTTCACATGCTTTTGGAGAAGGTGATAGTGGAGGTTTCCGATGCTTTTTCTTTAAATTTTTCTACCAACTGCTGCTTTTCTTTTCTATTCAAATGCCTTCAATCAATTCATTCAATAAAAGCGAAAGCATGAAAGAAAGAAAAAATAAAATTCTTGAATGAATGAATAGTATGAGTAAACAAAATTGCTTTTTTTCACAAATGAATTTCAAAGCTGCTGTGTAATTTTAAATTTTTAATCAAATTCGGGTCACAAATCGGATACCTGGTTTGTGACCCGAATTTTTGAGTACCCGTAAAACCGGGTATTCTAAAACTAGGTCGGTTTGCGGATACCTTTTTAGAGGTACTCGAATTTTCGGATACCCGGTTTTTGATTAAAACCAAAGCGGGTACCCAGTTTTGCACAGCCCTAAGTCAAACGGCCTATTACAGCTTCCGAAATTGTCAATTTACTAACAGCCAGTCAATGCTTTTGCAACAATGTGTCAAAAGACTGCTTGTTCGAAAACTGAACGAAACCCGTGTTATATTAGTCCGAAAATGAATATAAACATATCATCATGATCCTCACACATGCAGAAACACGTGGGATCTGATCCCGCACCAAAATTCACACTACAGTGCACATGGGAGCGGTTTTTCGAAGGTACAGCGGGCTGCCCAGTTTAGCAATTTAATTTGCGTGTAACGCTCATTAAATCGCACATTTGGTAAAATTGCCAAATGCATATCAAGGCTGTGTGTTAAGACACTCAGCCACATCATTTTAGCTGTGTGCAACAATGCATGGCCACGGGCAACCACCACACAAGGCAGTCTTAAACAGGGCAGCAGCGGGTGTGCGTGACAATGCACATCTGCTGCATTTGGTGGTCATGTGCTGCTGCACTTAGCCACCAACATGCTGTTTCTGGCAGCGTGTGCTGCACGCGGCCACAGCCGCAACTGCACATGGCAGCGCACGGCTGCTGTGTGCAGCAACGTGCAGCAGCTGTACGTTCTTGCGTGCGGCAGCAGCTGCAACTGCTGCTCCTTTGAACGTCGCTGTGCGCGGCAACGCACAGAGACTGTGCGCTACGATGAACGGCAATGCACAGGCCTCAACAAAATCAAAAATTTAATTTCAAACGTTTTTTTTTTTTTTGTTTTAAACAGATCATGAAACCCAACACGTCCACCAAACATATTAATCAATTTAAAATCTTTTAAACAAGTTTTAATCAACAAATTAAAACCCTAAATCACATATTCATCAAATCAAAAGATTCAATCAATATTTTAAATAAATTAATAGGCTCTGATACCACTGTAAGTGATTTGATCAAAGAATATGCAGCGAAATAAAACAAAATTTTTGATCAATCACTAAAAAGCCTATAATCCTTTTATTGATTAGTTTATTTAAACATGAATACACACACACAATAAATCGAAAGAATCAATTTCTTACCAATGTAGACAGCTCCTTCACTCTTCAATTGCAAATCGCTTTCACTCCAGGGCAGGAATGCACTAACGGTGATCCACATGAAAACAAGATTAAATTCCAATCAATCTAGTTGCTAGAATAAACTTGATTGGCTCAAGAATCTATAGAGCAGAATTTTAATTGAAAAATTCTCTCTTTAGCAATGATGAAAAACGTTTTTGGGTGAGAGAGGTGGCTAAGGCTTTCTTTTTAAAAAAAAAACCTTATTAGTTTTATTTTAAGTTGCACTTATATAGTGCAACCAAATAAAATCCTATTCCTACATTAGAATAAGAGTCACCCTTGTAGCCAAACATAGCTAAATTGGTATTTTTAATTTCATTATTATTATTTTAAAAAAACCAGAAATGTTAATATATTATAAAATACATTAATATTAAATAATAATAATGCATTTAAATATATGTACACATATATTTAAATAAATATGTGATCTCAAAAATTTTAATTTCAATATTAAAATTGAATACATGCAATGACCTTAGCAAACTTAATTGCACTGTAAGATTACCAAAATACTCTTTCATCTTAAAAAACGAAAATACCCCTTTCACTTATTGATTCTTAAATTGTCTTTTAAGTGTGTGACCCATAGGCTCCTTATCATATCAGCAGTGAGTAGTATCGTTATTAACACTCAATTAATCATCTCACTACACATAGACAAAGATTGGCCTCTAGCAAGGTATCATGGTCACCCGATAGATTCAGATTCAATGAAATAGCTTCCTATCAATGGTATGGTTACTGTGCAATCTTATCCTTTCATCATCAATTATCTCATCAAGGTTTGAAGTATAGAAATAGTGTCAACTTCAAATGAACTACCTTGATATGTTTGTATTTGGTCACCGAACCAACGATCAAATAAAATTGGACTTGGGCAACAACTCAATTCCACTATGGCCATGGATTTTCGGTCATTGTCATTTACCAAATTACTCAGCGAGATAAATTCTCCTATACCCAGGAGTGTTGAATCCTATGTCAATCTACCATAGCCATAGTGTATTTCTCAATGTAGCCAACCACTACCGTACTGATAACCCTAAATAGGATTACGTTAGGCTAGTGTCAAACTACACCATTATTTACACACGGTGTTTTGGTGATCTCAAGTCTAAGTTTCACATGTACCACCATCTGTGAGGGGATATATTTCATAGACACTGGGGTTACCATCTATATGGAATCATCTTGTGGGTCAGTCTAGTGAACTTGCGAAATACAAGCACCTATGTGTTACTCCAAGTTGTCGCCAGACAACTTGGACATGCGAGATCTATCACTACTTTTCGATAGGGTCGTTCAATGTTATGATAGCCTTTACTATATTATCTGTGCCCTAGTTTAGAATAATACTAGGGCAACGGATGGTTCTAGAACAACCATCATATGTGATCATAGGGTCCTCACAATCAAGATTTAAAACACTTGATACCCTCGTCACAATTCTACTGTTAGGAATCGATCTACTCAACACAAAAACAAAAATCAAAAGGATGAATCAATTCCTTTTATGCCAAGATCCGAGTATAGATTATATATTTACATGTTAAATCAAAATTCTACATAGAATAATATCAATCCATTCAAGGAATAGTGATCTTATGCACGTTTAGAGGCTCCTTCAAGTGTCTCTGAATTTGCTTCACTACCGATTCAGCGTAGAACCACATGAATGGTGATCCACACTAAGACAATCCAAAGAACCAGCCCTTGTTTTGCTAGAACAAAAGGGTGGCTTCAAGAATCAAGTTGAATAAAAAAAAAAAAAAAAACTTTGATTCACACAAAGGGAAACATGAGAGAGTGAGAGTAAAGGGGTGGCTGCCTTTTTTCTATTCAATAATGATTGAATGAATAATGAATGAATATTTTTAACTCAACTTGCACTTATATGGTGCTAAAGTTAAAACCCTATTCCTATATGGAAAAGGCATGGGCTCCAACCCTAATCCACCCTTGTTATAGTATTTTATATTTAATTAATTATTATTATAATTAAAATCAATTAATATATTTATAAAATATATTAACGTTTAATTAATAATAATAATTCATTTAAATATATGCGTACATATATTTAAATATAATCTCACTAATTTAATTTTAACATTAAATTAAATACAGGCAACAACCTCAGTAAATTTAATTGCATTGTGAGATTACCAAAATACCCTTTCATCCAAAAAGATGAAAATACCTTTTGAACAAAACAATTCTTAAATTATCTTCTAAGTGTGTGACCTGTAAGCTCCTCATCATATCGGCAGTGAGTAGTATCGCGATTAACACCAATTAATTGTCTCACTACACACAGACCAAGATTGGCCCCTAGCAAGGCATCATGGCCATCCGATAGATTTGGATTCAGCGAAAAAGCTACCTATCAACGATATGGTCATCGTGCAATCAAATCTTTTCATCATCTGTTGTCTCATCAAGACAGAGGTACAAAAATAGTGTCAACCTTAGTTACTCTCGATATCTTTGTATTCAGTTGCTGGACTAATGACCGTATACATAAATTGGATTGAGCAACAACTCAATCCCACTGTGGCCACAACTTTAGTGTCATTGTCATACACTGAATTGAGCCGTGAGATAACTTCTCCCGTACCCGGGAGTGATGAATCCTTTGTCAATCCACCATAGTCTTGATACACTCCTCGATGCAGCCAATCACTACCGTATTGATAGCTCTGAATAGATCTACATTGGGCTAGTGTCAAACTACACCAATTAGTGCACAAGGCACTTCGGTGATCTCAAGTCTAAGGATCACATGCACCACCATTTGTTAGAGGATTTGTTCCATAGACACTGGGGTTACCATTTATATGGAATCTTCTGGTGGGTCAAATCAATGAACTTGCCTATGGTAAGCACCCATGTGTTTCACCAGGTTGTCGGCAAACAACCTTGACAAGTGAGATCAGTCACTGCCTTTCGACAAGGTCGTTCAACACTATGATAGCCTTACTGTATTATCTGTGTCCTAAGTTAGAATAATACTAGGGCTACAAACATTTCTAGAATGGCCACCATATGTGATCATAGGGTTCTCACTATTAAGATTTGAAACACTTGATACCCTCGTCACGATTCTACCATCCTAATGACATATATCAATACATACAGATATGATTTACATGATATAGTAGAAAATGTCTTTTTATTGATTAATAAACATTATTACAAAGAGTTAATTCTACAATAATTGATTGGCTCTAGGGCACCTACTCCAACAATCTCCCACTTGCACTATAGCCAATCATTCATGTATTTAACATCGAATGACCACTCTAAGTGCCCATCATGCTTCTACTGCAACAGAAACTTCAATAGTGGGTTAGTAGGTATTCTGCAAATCTGCACATTCCCTTTTCGATCTATTTCTTAGATTAGATTGAATTAGCTAAGTAAGTGTTTGGATAACTGGTGAGACCATGATTCCTCAGCCACAACAATGGCTCCATTGTTATCGCAACAGAACTTTACTGGATCAGCAATGCTTGGAACCACATCAAATTCAGTAATGAACTTCTTGATCCAAACCGCCTACACGGCTGCATCAAATAATGCGCTATACTTAGCATCAGTTGTAGAATCTACTGCAGTACTCTGCTTCAAGTTCTTCCAGCTCACTATAGCTCTGTTGAGATAAAATACAAACTTGGATTACAAGCGAAAATCATCTTTATCCATTTGGAAACTAGCATCATTGTATCCTTTTACAGTAAGCTCATCTTCCTCTCCATAATCCAAGAACATATCCTTAGTCCTTTTCAAGTACATAAGGATGTCCTCAACACTCATCCAGTGTCGCTCACTTGGATCTAATTGATATCTTTACTAGTGCTGAATGCACATAAGACATCAATCTGAGTACATAACATCACATTGCTCACTTGGATCCGATTGATATCTACTACAAGTGCTTAATGCATATGAGATATCAGTCTAAGCATGCAATCATGTCATCGCTCACTTGGATCTGGTTGATATCCACTACAAGTGCTTAATGCACATGAGACATCAATTTGAGCATACAAGATGGATCCAATTACTGACGCAAATGGGGATCCTCTTCATTTTTTCTCCTTTATCATGTGTTTTAAGACACATATCTTTAGAGAGATAGACACCATATGTCATCGGAAGAAATCTCTTCTTGGATTTTCCATATTGAATCTCTTCAGTACCTTGTCTATGTATGTACTCGGACTTTAGGCCTAGCAACCTATGCGATCTATCTTGGTAGATCCTTATTCCAAGAATGTAGACTGCTTCTCCTAAGTCCTTCATGGAGAAGCACTTGGATAACCAAGTCTTTGTCAAGTGCAAGTTTGGTATATTATTCCCGATCAGAAGTATGTCATCAACATACAACACCAAGAATGCCACTGTGCTCCAACTTACTTTCTTGTAAACAAAGGGCTCATCTTCGTTCTTGATAAAACCGAATTCTTTTATGGCTTCATCAAAACTAATATTCCAGTTCCTTGAAGCTTGCTTGAGTCCATATATGGACCTTTGCAACTTGCATACACTATCAGCTTGTCCATCAAGAACGAAACCATTGGGTTGCCTCATATACACATCCTCTTTCAGATTTACGTTCAGGAAAGCCATTTTGACATCCATTTGCCAAATCTCATAGTCATCAACTTGTCCATCGAGAATGAAACCATCAGGTTATGTCATATACACATCCTCTTCAAGGTTTTTCATTTAGGAAAGCCGTTTTGACATCCATTTGCCAAACCTCATAGTCATTAGCTTGTCCATTGAGAATGAAACCATCGGGTTGTGTCATATACACATCCTCTTCAAGGTTTTTCATTCAAAAAAGTCGTTTTGATATCCATTTGCCAAATTTCATAATCATGATATGCAATAATCACAAGTATAATCAGGATGGATTTAATCATGGCAACCGACAAAAGGTTTCTTCATAGCCAATGCCATGAATTTGTTTGAAACCTTTGGAAACCAGTCGTGCATTATAAGTATGCACCTTGCCATCCATGTCAGTCTTCTTCTTGAAGACCCATTTACACCCTATCATGGTTCTAGTGCATAGAGTCCATCACAGATTTCATGGCTTAAAGCCATTTAATGAAATCTAGATCTGATATAGCATCTTCGTAAGTTCTGGGTTCATTGTCTTGGTAGACCAGTACGTCACCATGTTGAGTTATGAGATAACCATATCTCTCGTGCTCGTGATGTACTCTCCTAGACCTACATAGCTCCTGTGCTACCTGAAGTGGTTCACTTTGATCCACAAATTATGGAGTAACATCCTCACGATGTTCAACCACTTCTTGTGGTGCATCTTCTCGCCCTTCGCCTAATGTATCTGGTGGTTCTAGAACTTTATCGAGTTCTATTTTTCTCTCACCAGTACTTCGTGGAAAAAATTCCTTTTTTAGGAAAAGACTAGTACAAGCAACAAAAATTTTGTGCTCTTCTGGATGGTAGAAATAGTATCCTTTGGTCTTGTCAGGATACTCCAGAATTATACATTTGTAGGATTTTAGGCTCAACTTGTTTAAAGTCAATTTCTTGACATAAGCTTCACAACCCCAAATCCTTAGATAAGACAAGTTAGGCTTTCGCCCACTCCATTGTTCATATGGAGTCTTATCTACAAACCTTGACGGCACATGGTTCAATGCGTGAGTTGTAGTCTCTAGGGCATAACCCTAGAATTATGAGGGCAAATCATAAAAACTCATCATGGACCTAAACATCCCAAGTAAGGTCATATTCCTCCTTTCAAACACACCATTATGCTGGGGTGTATACGGAGAGGCGAGTTTTGATACTATCCCACATTCCTTCACGTATGTTTAACTCAACCTGCCACAATTGGCATAGTTATTATTTTGAGAGTATCCTTATTGTCTATCTTAAGAACATATTATTATGAAATAATTCCATAAAGAATATTATTTATACTCAAGGACAACAATCCATTAGTAAAGTAATATTCTCACTTGTCCTAGTGGACACAAACATATAATTTCTAGAAACTAAAGAAAGATCATAATAATCCGCAAGTTCCAAGAAACAAGCCCATAGGCAAAATCAAGTGATAAGATCCTACAGCAAATGTAGCATCACATGCTGCATTTCCAACTAATAAGTCCACCTCTCCCTCGACGAGCAATCTACTATACCGTAGTTCTTGCACATCAGAACAAATGTGAGTACCACATCTTGTGTCAATGACCTAGGATGTTGACAGGAGAAGTTAATCTCAATCAAGAACGTACCTAACGAAGAAGTAACATTCTTCTTCCTTTTTTCTAGGAAAGCCTTGCAATGTTTCCTCCAATGGCTGGGATTCCCACAGTGAGGACAAACGCCCTTCCTATCTACAATAGTTCCTTCCAATGACTTTTGAGCCCTTTCCTTCTCACTTGAGTTGGCTTCAACCAACGTCAATGCCTAACTCAGTAGCCTTCAACATATATAGAAGCTCGGAAAGGTATTCTTCTTATCATCCTCAATGAAGTCATAGACAAATTGAAGTAAGTGTAATACCAAGATGTCAAAGGTATGTTCCTAACTCAAAATAGTCCTTTAAATGTTAATTTTATGTTAAAAAGCATCAAATCTAACTAAGGGTAAAATAGTCAATTCATTTGGAACGGTATGAATCAATTATACATAGAAAGGCTGAGGGGCAAAATGGTTATTTTTCCTATGGATAAGCATTGAAAAAGTCAAGGATGAGAAGGCTTCATTGCATTTAATGGCATTAATTAAGTAATAATTATGTCTAGTGTGAAATGACCAAAATGCCCTTATATGAAGAATTAGAGTTATACAATTAAAATAATTGGGCCAATTGCATAATTTTGGAAAATAAATGAAATATTTTCCTATAAATGAGATGAAATTCGTTCAAGCCAAAGGAGAGAGCCTTTCTTCAACATTTCTTCCATTTTCTCTCAAATCTTCCATGAAACAAGCTTTCTTTCTCTAGGTTTTCAAGGAGTTTTGCATAATTTTTCAAGGAGAACAAGATAGGAGCCTTGGATCTTCAATTTGAAGGGTTTAAGGTAAGGATTAAAAACTTTAGTTTTGATGTGATTTGAAGATTTGAGGTAGATGTTGAGGTATAATGTTATATATGTAGGATTAAGGTGTAAAAGAAGTCAAAGGCAAAGGATTTGTTGGAGGAAGTCTTTAAAAAGGTAAGGAAGAACCTCCCATGACTTTAGGGTTTATGCTAGGGTTTGTAGATTTTTATAAAACCTTAAATTAAAGCTTTAAGGCATAGAATTAGTTGATGGCAAGTGTAGTTGAACTCATTTATTCTACTTATTGCTTTGAATTCATTATACATGAAGTTATTGCTATTTATGTTTTATGAGTTGTTATGTTTGATTGAAGAAAATGAAGTGTGGATACTGATTGTGGCAAAAATTGTAGTATTGGAGGCCACATGGTGTTGAATGGTTGCTATTAGAAGTGTTGAGGTGTTGTTTGCATTAGCTTACAATGTTATAGCAATAATGGATGATTATGGGAATGAGATTTTACACTTCCTTTAAGATGTTAAAGACTATTAAGGGAGGTTTATTTGATCCATAAGTTGACCTATTGGTTAATGTTAATTGGATTTGATGTGGCATAGTTAATATGAAAATTCGGATTTAGTGAGCTTAGGGGTTTTGTTAACCCTGCTTCAGTATTTCGACCATAGCTTGAGTTATAAAAATCTAAATGAGATTATTCTTGAAGCATTAGAAAGCTAAGACCCAGACCTATAACTTTTATGTTTATGCCAAGAGCCAATTCGTTTGAGAAATAAATGGAAAATGGCCTAAAGTATAAACTGGTTATTAAAGTTTAAGATTTAACATGATCAATTCTTATGATTATGAATTGATTATTAATGTATTATTGTAAGTATGCCATGTACTAATATTTACCCATTAGTTAGATGATCTTTGAAAGATATACATGGTCATGATGTCAATACATGATTAATGTTATGAAATGGCATGAAGATGCAATATAATACATGTTTTAAGATGATGTATGTGAGCAAGGAGGTAATGTAAATGGATTGATAATCCATAGATGAATTAAAAGTATTAAGCTCACCAAAATATGTATTTACATGCCATAAGACATGATGGAAAACGCGCAAGCATATCCTCATATACCGATTGAGGAAAGATGAATATATGCTGTAGATGTTAAATAACACGTAAGCACTCCTCCCGATGATATGAGCTCTAGATGAAATTTGAGGCTAGATGATATGAAGTGCTTAAGATGCTAAGAAAGGTCCGATCGGCTAGACGTTAAATTTTTCATATGCATTTAGTTGCATTACATGAGTTATGATGTTATTTACATCATGAGATGATTTATACTCATGTTAGATGATTTTAGATGTTATGTCATGACATGTGATGTGTGTGTACTATGTTTACATACTTATTTGTATGTGTACACATTGATGTTTATCTAGCCATGGGATAAAATGATGAAAAGCATATGACTTAGTAATAAAAGGGGAAGTATCCCTAGATGTAAAAGATAAGTGATGTGTTAACAGATATGTTTAAATAAAGATCAAATAGTACATTCAGAATGAAATAGATCATTCCTTACTGAGCGATTAGCGCTCACCCTTTCATTGTTGATTGCTTTGCAGGTAGACTAGAAGCGAGGGATGCTAGAGACAGCGGGACTACACGTGAGGGGAGATGATTTATTGTCATCTCGATGTTTTTATCTTGATGTAAATAATGTAAATGATAAATATTTGTGAAATATCTTTGGAAGCTTCCACCCTATAAATATGTTTTGATTGTGTAATTTCTTAAAGTTTGTAAATTATAAGTTTGGATCCTGCGTGACATTTTATATGCATGTTTTGGATATTATTATTATTATCCTTGCACAGATTTTTCTAAATACAACTTGTTCTCCAGACATGTATCCTCGGGATTCTCATTGAGGGACATTCAGAGGATACCTGACTAGAGGGGGGTTTTACAGTAAGAATCTAGTAAAAACTGTAATATTAGGTCTATGGCTAAACCCTTATTAAGTCTACCTCCCAAAATCTAAGCTTGTTCATATACTCGGTCAACTTGAGTATATGATCGCCAATTTTGGTACCCTCTTCCATCTTGCATCTGAATAGTGACTAAGATACCATAGGCTTCTCATTTCTCAGAAGAAAATGAAGAATAGAAGCTAAGTCCATTTTCTGGCAAGAAGAAAATGAAGAATAGAAGCTAAGTCCATTTTCTGGCACTGCAAGTAATGGTCTCATTGATGCAAGCACAATGTATCTTGTCATTAATGCTTTTGCATCATGTGTATGCTTCATATATACATACCCAGTCTCATGGATAGAACTATCAGCAGGCTCTGGTGACAAAGTTTGCTCAATGGTGTATAATCTATTGCTTGACTGAGTATATTGTTTATACTTCTGTACCAGTCAATGAAATTCTCACCATTCTATTTGTTTATCAGTTCGATGATTTGTCGCAGTGATGATGGGATCATATTGCTCAATTTTTAAGTGAATCTATAAGTACAGAATAAGTAAACATTATTACAATGTTTATTATTATTATTTAATAAAGCCTTTTATTAAATAATAGCTCCCATTGTTTTCCTCAAGCCAATAGCCCTCACTATTAACTTAGGAAAGCCTGTTGGCTTTCCTAGTGGATTGAGATCCCATCTAGCCCATTTCAAACCTTCGCTTTGGCGAACAAGCTAAAATGGGTTGATTAGGTAGGCTGACAAAATCCACACCAGTTTATACCTCCCACTATCAACCTCAAATGTGAAGAAAGCCAACAAGCCAATCACACAATCCAACGGCCTAGCCATTGTCCTTAAGTATGATTCTCAATATTAGTAGAGTGGACACTACATGTCGCCACATACAAACAACAAGCGTACTTCTCTACTATGCCTATGACGTGATTATCAACCTTCGCTTTGGCTAACAAGCAAAACACGTCATTTTAAGTCGACCCATCACCATTAAGGAAAACTCCAATGAACTTTAACCTCCCACTGGTAGAAGTGTACCCTTCACTTTGATAAACAAGGTTCTGACGAACAGTGATTTGATTAAACCCATGGTGATGGAAGGCCTACATGACTTAATATACTTTATTTGAGGGTTTTTATTTTACATCTCACCAGTTTTATTATCTTTGTTAGAATGACATCGTTTGGCATGTTATTTAAACATTCAACTTTAGCATGCATTCTAAGCAAAATATAAACGTGCCAGTACATGGCCCTAATTAAAACCGATTTCCTCAAGCCTAGAGGAATCGGTGGGTCATCTAGGGGTCCTGTAAAAAAAATATCTTGAGTCTTCAAGTATGATTGCCTTGTCTTTGCTCCGTCTTCAAGTACATTACAAAATACATCATACTAAATTTACGGTAAAATTAATCTTAAACTAATTTTACATCAACAAATTTAGAAACCTTGAGTTACATTTGAGGGGAATGTGATGAGAAGAGAATGTACATCGAGAAGGGGGAGAAAGGTAGGGAACACAGGCCCTATTTAAAAATTTACAATCATACATACCCAAAAATACTTTAAAACAATCACCACAGGTTTAAGGCTCATGTATTGGGCACCATGCAATATTCAAACAAGTATATTGCACACATTGGAATGCCTCACTAGGCAAGTAAGTATTCATTAAGTATCCTATAGAGAGAATCCAGAGAATTGCTAGCTTAAAAAGGGTGTTCGTCTAAAAATTTTATCCTTATTGTAGTTATAACATAATATTACACAAAGACTATTTCTCACATATATAAATCCACATTAAAGTTCTTCACTCAGACAGTATGTGCAATCCTCTCGCCCGCTTGACATCTCCTGACCGTTACAATCTAATACCTGAAAAAATAAGGAAAGCAACGGGGTGAGCTATAAATGCTCAGTAAGTAAACCAAATCTAACTATGCTCTTACTCCGCTGTCCCCGTTTTCATTGTACTATTTCTAAATTTCTACTTGCTTTCTCTCTTTATTCTCAGGCGTACTACTTAGCAGTCTTCTATTTTTCTCAAATCTTTCTAAATCCTCCTATTGTTTTGCTATTCTTTATCATTTTATTTCTCTTCTCTACTAGATTATAACTTTCCGTTTCTTTCTCTATTCAACAAATTGCTAAGTTTCCTTGCTATTTGTTATGTTTCTAATTTTTGTTCTTTTCTAGCATGTATCTAATTTTTGTTCTTTTCTTGTATATCTCTAATTTCTTTTCTATTCTCGTAGGCTTCTATTTTCTTTTCTTCTCTATTCTTTCTTTTCTTCTCTATTCTCACGGGCTTCTATTTTCTTTTCTTGACTAGTTAGACATGCAATAATAAAATAAATTGTTTAATCTATGCATAAATGCATAAGATGCAATGCACATAAAATGTCTGATGCATATGCAAATGATCATGTTTGTATTCTTTCTGAAAATTCTTTTCTAATTCGTTCTGAAATTATTTCTCTTTCTTTCTGAAATTCTTTCTGTTTTCTATTTCTTATTCTATTTTTCTTTCTTTTTCTGAAATTCTTTATGTATTCTTGATGCGTGATTTCACAAACATGTATATGTAGCAAGTGCTCTAGTCACAAAAAGTAATAAAGTGATAAGTAGAGTATATTCCCACGAGGATAGTGTTACTAAGTACCGATTTCTCTAGTTTAAGTCCTAATTGAAGCAACAATAAATTGGATTGATGGAAAATTAACAAACTAAATACAAATTAACAAATTATAAATGAATGATAATGAAATTAAAGCAAAACCCAACAACTTAACTAATTAAACAATGCTAAAAAATGCTAGGGTGTTAATTTCACCTAGATACGCGAACCCAAATCATAGAATCTATTACCCAAGTTTTAATTCCTTGATTGAACATTGAATTCCCTAAGTAGTAAAATATACCTTCTTAGGCTATATTTTCCTACTTATCCCTATTAAGCTTCCGCATCCAACAAAATGAAGATTAATAGTTCAAAGTCTCTTAAGCTTTGTGAAATTCTATCTAGATTTCATAGCTCGCGTTTATCTATCTCTAGTTTTTGCTCAATCTATGGTATTTATCCCAAGAGGCACAATCACAAATCACTTCTCAGTCTCATTGTGAACAACATACATTTGAATGGTGATCAAGCATCCAAAAGTCATTAAGCAAAGAGATAAACACTCAATCATGAAATTAAAACTCAAAGTAAATCAAAACATATAAATTTGAATCATTGTATCAAGGTTACATCAAACCCTAGCTAAACAACTCAGTTCATACTTAAAAAATAATAATAATAATAATAACAAAGACAAGTTGAATCAAGGTTCATCATTGAAAAACAAGCAAAAGATGGAGAAATCTTCTCTTATTTGAAGCCCAAATCTTCAATAATCTTCTCCTTCCATGAGTTGCCTCCCAAATGACGAACCAAGACCCTTTTCTCTTCCTTTTCGTGCTAATTTATACCTCTCTCACTTAAGGATAAAGCCCTAGCAAGCCAAGACACGTCGCTTTATTTTTCACATCTGATGTATTTTCGCCGCAGCGAAATTTTTCTTTGCCGCGGTGAGAATATTTCGGGCCAAATTTGAACATGATAGAATCTGAATCTGGAAAAGTGGTAAACATATTAATTGTATAAAATTCACTTATCTTTCCAATCATTCAAAAATTAGCAGACAAGGTCTATAGCTCATGTTATGGTCAAAATACGGAAGCATGTCCAAAGACGTTTTCTTTCAGTTCCCAACATATTGTTCACAACTTCAAGCCAAGTTTTCACCTTCTTCCAGTCAGAATTAGGAGAAACCGAAACAATGAAAGTTGTATCTTTGCTTCTTAGCTTTCCAAAGCTTCTAAATTCATATCATTCCGAGTTTCCAACCTCAAGTTGTGCAATTTACGCTGAAAACTATCATTTATGCTCAAAATCATCGTTTAGGCCTGCAAAGAAAAATTAATAGAATTAGGTAGCAATTATGACCCAAATTGTATGAGAAGTATCCTAAATCCTATCAAAATTCAATGCAAAATCATAGGGAAAATTAGGATTATCAATTCTGTTCTGATTTGCTGATCGGACTAGGCTGAGGCGTGGATTTGGAACCCTGGCTGTGTGAGCGTATTCTGAAATTCTTTCTGGGTACTGTCCTCATCCACATGCACTTCTAGCGGACTGTGCAATTTTGTTTTCTATTCTGAGGTAGCTCACTAATGGCGACATGCATGTGGGAAACTTCTGCATCTCTTTCGCCACTAGCTAACACAACGAATGTTCACAGGTTCCCCCATTGCAACAGCCCTCTGAAAACATGCTCTGTAAATCTGCAAAATAACTAGCTAGACATTTTGCAATAATTTTAAAATTTCTGAAATATATGCTATGCTATGTCATGCATTTATATGCTGTCTATGCATGATCCCAAAATACGTGTCCGACTCTGGCATGTATTCTACTAATTCTAAGGCTTTTATTTCTATACTTTCTGGAAAACCCAAAGTTCTATTCTAATAATAAGCTTAACTTAAATATTTTCTAGTTTTATTCTTTATTTATGAATTCTATGCATCGTGTGTACGTACGCGATTCTATAATTTCTACATAATTCTTTAATTCTTTAATTGTATCATGCTCTATAAAATGTACACGTACACAAGTACATTATCTCTCACAAATTCTACTCTTCTATAATCCTATTAGTGAGATATTAAAACGGCACAATTCAACTAGGGAATAAATTCTACATTTTGGGCAATCTAATTTCTTTTATAAAAAGCTATGCCACAACATAGGTATTAAGTCTACTAACTTGCCCAATTATGCTACTAAATTTTCTCAAACTTATATGTCACATAACCATGTCATTAAACAACTATCTGATATTTTTCTAATGTAACAAACATGTCTTGTACAACTTTCTAAATACAAATCTTGATGCCATAAATTTGCATTCTCTTACATGACCATCAACTTCAATTGTTATACATGCCCTACTTTCTTCTTTTCTTTTGACTACATTCTATACATTAATCTATATTGCCATATTAATCATTATAAATTCAATCTAACATATGGCAAAACATATATACTTTGGCTGAATTCTAATTTCTTTTTAACATTCTTAACTAAACTTTTGGCCAATACAAATATTCTCAAGATCTTCTAGCAAATTCTATGACTTGTAATAAATAATAAGGCATGAAAAACTATACTCATACCAATCAATTTCTAAAATGGTCATGTATTTAATACATAAACCAAGATTCTATTTCTTTGATGTTTCTTTGATATTTATACTTGTGAAAGCTTTTCTATTTTTTATACAATAAATTCACTTATTACATATTGTTTATAACTAATCTCAAAGAAAGAAACAACAATATACTCATTTGGCCAAGCCATTCTTTGAATGATCTTTCTAATTTCAAGCATACAAGCTTGACAATTTATGGTGGCATATTGTAATATTATAATATAATCACCCATCTTTTACTATCATCAATACTACAGTATTGTAACAATTTAATATGCAATTCTTGCCATCATTTTTCTAAAGTCATAAGTTTCAAAACTCATAATTCAATGACTAAATACAATATGCCATTCAAACTAATTCTAAAAGTTCAAGCAACTTGAACCGTGAACTAAAGGCCATTCATTTCATTGAACTAACATGACCAAGTGATATTCTAAATTTTGGCATAACAAAATGCACTCTTGAATACTAAAACTTACACTTGGTTAAGCCTAATTTTGACATAACCTTTCAACTCCAATTCTTTCCTTTCTCAAAAAGTTTCTTCAACAAGATTTAACAAACTCATGCATGCATTTCTCTTTGAATTTTCATCAAACAATTCACATGCACATGCAAATACTTGGTTGGCCACACTTCCACATCTCTCCAAATCCACTAGAATTGGAGCAAAAACTCACCAAACTTAACTTCAAATCTGGCCAAATTCAACACTTCCAAATTCTAACATCAACTCATCAAAATTTCATCTAAAGTTCAAACAAAACATCACATCTACATAACTACTCATCTTGGCTGAATTTCGACACATTATTCTACATCAAGCAAGCATCTAAACAACCAATACTTCTTATCATACATTGTAACGCCCAACTTGAGGTACGTAGTAGATTATGTTGTATGTTTGAATGTTTATTGCTTTGTTCTCATTTGAGCTTTTATGTCGTTATTTTCAGTTGGTTGGCCCTTAGTTGGTTTGGTTGAGTGTTTGCCCTGAGTTTGGTTGAGTTTTGGTGAAGTTTGGAATTTCGGTCTTCGCCGGGGCGAAGAATAGTCTTCGCCGTGGTGACGTTGGTTTTGTAATTGCAGTGTCGGCTCTGTAAGTTTTCACTAGGGCGACGGAACTGTCTTCACCGCGGCAATGGGTTGGCTGAAAAGTTTATTGAGGTTTCTAGAGAATTCTTCCATAGGGGCAAAATGACCTTTCTACCCTTAGTTAGCAGGAAAAGTAGGGAGTAAAATGTAAGAGAATTTTATGAAGAATATTTTAGCGTAGGGGTGTGATTGTAATGATTAAAAGGATAAAGATGGAATTTTGAAGAAAGAGCAAGGGCAATATGGGAATGAATGAATATATTTTGAGCTAAAAATGGTTAATAGTGAACCCTTCATTCATTCTTCTTCCACCGCCATACTCTTTCACCATTTCCTCTCAACTCTTCCTTCCATCTTTTAAGGATCTTTGAGGGCTTTTAGTTGGATCTTGGTAGAACATTAATCTAAGGCATCCTAAGGTAAGAATCCTTGCTTTGGATGTGAAGTTTTGCATATATTTGTGCATTGAAGTCTTATGGTTTTATTGTTTAAAGGGTAGAGAAGAGACAAGCAATCTAAAGGAAAGGAAAGTGCTAGTAAGATTTCTCCATTACAAGGTAAGTAAATCCCAATCCAAGTTGATATTTGAGAAATCCTTTGAGTAGAGATTTATTTATGCATGATATATGTTATGTTATTAAGAAATTGGGTTGACATGAGTATTTGTTTTATGGTTGTTGAATACACTTCATTGATGAGAAGTGTTAATATGTGATGAATATGTGATGAGAGGATGTAGTTTGAGATGAAGTTGGGAAGATTGAGTAAGTTCTTTAGGAGTGTTCTTTTATGGCAAGAATTATATTTATGTGAGGGAGTTTCCTCCCATTTTGGATGGTTCAAGAGAGGGATAGAACTATAGATAAAGTAGAGTGTATGTATGCACACTAGTTGTTTGATGAAATGCCTAAGAGAATCATGAGTAGTAAACCTTAATTCTTGCAACATTGCATGTTGGCATTTCATGAGTGCATTAGTGGAGAAGAACCATCCATATGTATTAATTGTGCATTGAGAAGTGGATTGAGAAAGAGTAGAGAACTTTGTGTATGAACTACTCTAAGAGTAGAGAGAATAAGAAAAACACGAAAAACGGGTTCGTGCTTTGTGATCTCCACCTGATAGTTGCGAAAAACGGGTTGGTGCTTTGTGATCTCCGCCCGATAGTTATGAAAAACGGGTTGGTGCTTTGTGATCTCCACCCGATAGTTATGAAAAACGGGTTGATGCTTTGTGATCTCCACCCGAAAGTCATGAAGAGTGGGTTGGTGCTGTGTGAACTCCACCCGGCAGTGCCTCTGGTAAGATGAGGCCGTGACATATAGCAGAAGTTAAGAAAGAGAGCTGTGTGAAAGAGAAAATAAATGAGATGAGAAAAAGTGTAAGGAAAGAATTAAGAGAAAGAGTTACGGGGACAGTCAAGTGGAGGATTTACTTACTGAGCATTGTCTTGTGCTCACCCCGTTGTTTTCTTTGTGGTTGCAGGATCTAGGTGAGAATGCAGTCGGATGGGCGTCGGCAAGTGAGGAGCAATAGCTACACTGTCCACCGTTTTAATATCATTTTGTAAATGATATTTTGTTTTGTATAAATAATGTTTATATGTAATAAAAGAAAATTTTGGGCCCATATACTTTTGCTAATATAAATATATTCTACTGGATATATTTCTATGAGTGTCCTAGTATAAAGCAGTCATTTCATACATCATACACCAACACTCAAGAATCAACTCACACATATACTACTCAAATTAAAAGTTAGATTGGGTTTACTTACCTTGTTCCTGCAAGAATCCTTTACTTTGCTTCCTTTGCTCACTTTCTCCATTGATTCATGCTAAAACACATAAATTCATGAGAACTCATACTATAAAACACAAATCACAAACTTTTGCTACAATTCTTACCTTAGAAAGCCACAAAATGAACATATATTCACTTAGGCATGAATCCTCGTTTAGTTCCCTTGGAAGACTTTGAAGAAATGGAGGAGAAATGGGCGAAGAAGGTGGCATGCTCAAGGGATGAGAATGGCTAGGGTTTGTCAATTGAAGCCTTACAACTAATAAAATATATGTATATTCCCATTTTGCCCTTGCACTTTTATGATAATTCCAATTATACCATACATGCATTTATCGATATACCCACACTTTCAATGGATTTAACATATGTTCTCAGTCATTTTCACTCCCCACTCTTTCATCTAGTTGTGAGTGAAAAGACCATTTTACCCTTACTCTTTAATTTCTTTCTATTACTTTACAAACACGTATTTATCTTGGCATCACACCACGTGTATTTTCCATAATCTTTCTACCATTCTATTATCATGGCTAGCACACTTAATACATTATATTTATCATACTCACTTTTCTCTTGAACATGTGATTCTGTGTGAAATGACCATTTTGCCCTCTTGAAACTTTTATGGAATTCCTCTATAAAACTAGTTAAATATATTCACTATGACTATAAACTAATCCCTACCATATTTTTGAATGTGGGTATTAAATACATTCAAAAATAAACATTTTTGAATTGGGTGGGTGAAATTATTAATTACCTTTTGACAATTTGCAAAATTGTGGTCCAAAAGTGTTGAAACTTTTCACTTAGGGTCCTACGCACTTGAAAGTATGCTCGCCGCAGCGATGGTTTATATCGTTGTGGCGTGCGCTGATTATCATTCAGCATGCATGCATGCATAGGTGCAATCGCTGCGACGATGGTTTATATCGTCGCGACAAGTGCTGATTTTTAATCAACTCGCATGCAAGAGTGCGATGGATGTGGCGAGCATAGACTAATCTGCAACAAATCAGTTCAATCAACAACAAAGAACGCCAAAAGGATTTTGCAATCAATCTCAACAAAAATCCTTATCATATTATACCAATTTTGCAGATCATAAACAAATTAAAAAATTATCAGGTGTAATGAGTCAATCGATTACTCAAAACATGCCATCAACATAGAATTTATACAGATTTAACAAAATAACATGTTATCAATCAAATACATGTTATCAAACACAGATTAAACCATATAATCTGGTACCCAAGGCTCTAATACCATTGTTAGGAATCGATCTACTCAACGTAGCAGAAAAACAAAAATCAAAAGGATGAATCGATTCCTTTTATGCCAAGATTCCAGTTTAGATTATATAGTTTACATGTTAAATCAAAATTCTATACAAAATAATATCAATTCATTCAAGGATTAGAGATCTTACGCACGTTTGGAGGCTCTTTCAAGTGTCTCTGAATTTGCTTCGCTACTGATTCAACGTAGAACTGCACGAACGGTGATCCACACGAAGACAAGTTGAATAACCAACCCTTGTTTTGCTAGAACAAAGGGGTGGCTTCAAGAATCAAGTTGAATCAAAGAAAAACTTTGATTCACACAAAGGGAAACGTGAGAGACTGAGAGTAAAGGGGTGGCTGCCTTTTTTCTATTCAATAATGATTGAATGAATAATGAGTGAATATTTTTAACTCAACTTGCACTTATATAGTGCTAGAGTTTTCCTATATGGAATAGCCATGGGCTCCAGCCCTAATCCACCCTTGTTATAGTATTTTATATTTAATTAATTATTATTATAATTAAAATCAATTAATATATTTATAAAATATATTAACATTTAATTAATAATAATAACTCATTTAAATATATGTGTACGTATATTTAAGTATAATCTCACTAATTTAATTTTAACATTAAATTAAATACAGGCAACAACCTCAGCAAATTTAATTGCATTGTGAGATTACCAAAATACCCTTTCATCCTAAAAGACGAAAATACCCTTTGAACAAAACGATTCTTAAATTATCTTCTAAGTGTGTGACCCGTAGGCTCCTTGTCATATCGGCAGTGAGTAGTATCACGATTAACACCAATTAATCGTCTCACTACACACAGACCAAGATTGGCCCCTAGCAAGGCATCATGGCCACCCAATAGATTCGGATTTAGCAAAAAAGCTACCAATCAACGATATGGTTACTATGCAATCAAATCCTTTCATCATCTATTATCTCATCGAGACTGAGGTGCAGAAATAGTGTCAACCTCAGTTACTCTCGATATCTTTGTATTTAGTTACTAGACCAATGACCAGATAAATAAATTAGATTGAGCAACAACTCAGTCCCACTGTGGCCACAGCTTTAGTGCCATTGCCATACACCGAATTGGCCCGTGGGATAACTTCTCCCATACACAGGAGTGATGAATCCTTTATCGATTTACCATAGTCTTACTACACTCCTCGATGCGACCAATCACTACCGTATTGATAGCTCTGAATAGAACTACATTGTGCTAATGTCAAACTACACTAATCGGTACACAAGACGCTCCGGTGATTTCAAGTCTAAGGATCACATGCACCACCATTTTTTTAAAGGATTTGTTCTATAGACACTAGGGTTATCATCTATATGGAATTCTCTGGTGGGCCAGTCCAGTGAACTTGCCTATAGCAAGCACCCATGTGTTGCACCAGTTTGTCAGCAAACAATCTTGACAAGTGAGACCAGTCACTGCCTTTCGATAAGGTCATTCAACACTATGATAGCCTTACCGTATTACCTGTGTCCTTGGTTAGAATAATACTGGGGCTACGGATATTTCTAAAATGGCCACCATATGTGATCATAGGGTTCTCACTATCAAGATTTGAAACACTAGATACACTCATCATGGTTCTACCATCCTAAGGACATATATCAATACATATAGATATGATTTACATGATTTAGTAGAAAATGCCTTTTTATTGATTATTAAACATTATTACAAAGAGTCAATTCTACAATAATTGATTGGCTCTAGGGAATGTACTCCAACATCTACCACTTTAAGGGTATATATCAATATGTTAATAATATAAGCAAAATGATATAGAGAATTTGCCTTTATTAATATTAACATGTGTTTTACAAAGAGTCAATAGCTACAAACATATTGGCTCTAGGGCACCTACACTAACGATGGTGGTGTTTGTTGTAGTCGACTAGAGTTGGGACTGACTTGCTAGGGTTCCATGGTTAGGGGTTAGAAATAATTGTCCTGGATGGATGGGGGCGTAGGACCTAGAGTCATGTTGCTAATCCAGGGGGAAGTCGAGGGAGTGAAACTGGTTTACCTTCTCTTGGAGGGCTTGGTTCTCCGTCCGGATGGCGGCGTTCTCAACTTCCAAAGTTTTGCACTTGTCGATGTTTTCTTGCACTAGTGCAGTGAGAGCCAAGTGTCTCTAGACATGATAAGGATTAAGCAAACGGAGTAGGAGTGAAAGGAGCAGGAGCAAAGGGAGTAGGTCGTTACTAGTCAGATGATTATCAAGGCCCCATAGTGGGCACAAAATTGTAGATGGTAAAATCTACGGTTGATTCAAGCAAGGATGATCCTATAGGGGCCTATAAAGACATTGAAAATCATGTAGACCTATAGGGACAAAGAAAGAGAACATGAAGGCTCAGGGAACACCGGTGTGGTGTCCGCTGTATGCACTCCAATGCTCAAGTCAACACGGTTGAAGGGAATTTATAAGTTAGGCCAACAGTAGGAAAGGGTTTACTAGAAGTGTTTGGCTGGGGCATAACTTATCGAAGTAGAGTGGCCGAAACATAGCTCTATGACAATTATGGGATTAGAGTACTTGCAACTAGGCTCTACAGCAGGGAAAGACAATGGTTCTAAGGAGCAAGAACTTAGTAAGATAGAGATAGTGGTTCTGGTTGAATGAATAATGAGAGGCTTTACCTCTGTTTATATAGTGAGCCAAGAAAGCTTGAGTCCTAATAGAATTAGGCATTCTCATAATAGGAGTTTGAGTAAACAAGAAACTCGTAGTGCTAATCCACGTAAAAGTATAAATACTAGTTCATGAAAGATTAAGAGTCTTGGATAAACTAGGAAGTAAGCAGGACTCTAAGTCCTGTTTCAGAACCAATATGGGCTAATGGGCAGGATCCCAATTTAGCTTAACTTGTAGAAAGGCCCAACTCGTAGAGTGACACAAAGTATAAGTTAACCCAGTTTGCAAGGTGGCTTTGATCGTAAAGTGGTCCAGCTCGTAAAGTAGCCTAACATGTGGATAGGGTTTACTCGTGGTGTGGTCCAGCTTGTAGAATAGGTCGGCCCATAGAATTGATCTTCTTACAAGGTGGGCCATCCCATTGGATGGTCAATCCTTACGATGGATTTACGCGTGGACCCAACTGAAAATGGGTTAAGGCAGTGGGTCGTGGATCGTTTATTTTGTTATTGGGCCTGACAAGGTCCTGTACGATTTTTGGCTCATACAACTGTGTTCTGGCCACAGGTTGACAAAATTCTTTTTCTATGATATTTTACACATCAACTATACAACTTCCTATTGAGAAATATTATTAATTATTAATATAATTTTTATAATTTATATAAGGTTGTGTTAGTAATATAAATTTTATTTAGACATATTAGTTTAAAAGAACAAACACATCATGTATTAAAACCGGGAATGACAAAAATATTGTTTGTTTGTTATATATATGTTGCAGCAGCACATTACCATAAAAGATTTTTACTAGAGTTGTGAAGTGTATTGTTTTAGTGTCCTTAAGTTTAAGGGTTTGAGTCTCTTGGAAAACATTTTTATCAATGATAATTTTTTAGGGCTAATATGGTCAAATTATTAATAAATCATGGGTAAATTTTTAATTGCAATGGTCAAACTTGGCCTTCAATCTTGGGAAATTGTAATTGCAATGGCCAAACTTGGTTTTTCATCCAGTTTAACGTAAAAAAAAAACAAATGATAGGGGGTGTTCTTGATAGTTTCCATAGTTTTTAGATGCTAAGTGTCAGGCTTTCGAGTTTCAGAGGGTGTAATTTGTATTCTTCCATCTTAAAATTATTAAGTGTTTGGTGCAACTAAATACTATTAAGTATGTTGATGCTTGATTTTGACACCAACGACTCACACGTGCAAAGTGCTAAGCTGTTCTTAGAAATTACATGTGAATGATTGGGATAATCAAATGCAAAGACTAAATTATAAATGAGAGATGGTTTTTAAAGTGGTTCGGATGTTTAAAGTGAATCCTACGTCCACTATTCTTTTATATATGAGAGATTACAAGAGGTCGGATATAGCGAACAGCAAACAGAGGTACAATAACTGAGTGTTCAGATAGAATATCAAGCGAGGCTCTTTCTCGCAGCTTATCTTTGCTCTGAAAGTTAAAGATTACAATCAAAATGTGAGTTCAGTATCAGAATCCTGAAAATGTGAGGGGGAGTAATCTATTTATAGTAGAGGAATTCAAGATAATGATTACAAATCTGTAAGTGGGTAGGTGTCGTGCAAGTCCTTCCTTGCGTCTCATTCGCTGATAACTTAGGAAATATTCTCAAATTACTTAGGGCTTAGACAGGTGTGCGGCTCTCATTCACTCATAGACAAATCCTGAATTTGTCAAGTTGGTGAAAACCATATTCTTCCTGTCTTGGGGCGATGTGGCAACTCTTGGACGGCACAAAGCCTTCCTGAACTCTGATTATGCTTATTGATGTAAGCTTACGTCAGCCATGACTTTTTAGGCATAACAAAGTGTTTGAAAAAAAAAAAAAATGCGGCCACAAAGTTTAAATACCTCCACAACATTTTATAAGACTAAAATAGCCTTACACTCTCACCTGCTTCCATCTTTCATCTTAAGGAAGTTGATAAGAAAAAAAAACATAATATTTTCAGAAACATTATTATAATTACAAAAAAAAAAAAAAGTATACATAATAGTTATACAAAATCATCAGTCCTGTGATTTAGGAATAGGAATGTGGCACATGGGATTTATGTATAATATTAGGTTTTTTGATATTTTAATAATTTCAAAATATAAAAAATAATGGGTTGATGGTTGTTTTCATTGATTTACTGCATATAAAGTAAAGGTGTTTTTATAAAAGATTTAAGGGTATCTCAATCTTTACATGTTAGATTCTTGTGAAATTAAATAACAAAATTTATAAACTGATGTTAGTATATTGGGTGTTTTTACCAGGAACAAATAAATGGATATTGATAAAAATAGCCAAATTTTAAGGGTTTTAAAAAATAAACCACATCTTCGAACCTCAAACTATATGAATAAACAGATGCATCTTTTGACATATACACCTCTTTTGTAGTTGTATGATCCATTACAACGTCTGAAATCTCCAATAATTGACATACACTAAGCCACAATTCGCTTATGTAATCCCACAATTCGCATATGCGGACAAGGTGGTTTTATGCGAATTTTTTTTTGAACAAAATACGCTACTCTTCTCAATTTTTTTTTCATTTTTCACAATAATAATACATATTAACCAGACATAATCATATAGTTTATGAAAAAAAAAAATCTCTAAAGTAATATAATTATTTCAAATCCAAACCTAAACCGAACTATAAGATAACCGTGTTTCCAAATCAACTTTGAAAGTTGACCAAAAATTCAAGGGAAAAAAAGATTTTAAGCTGAATATTATGTATCTACCAAATAAATTTGGTAGTTGTGCAAATTAAAATAATTGTAAGGTAGCATCAACTCGATGCTTTAAAATGGACAGCATAATTGGCATCAATAGTTTAATTAATTGCTAATGGCAGGAAAGTCGGTGGCCAAAGGTCTTGGCCTTTTTGGCTTGACCATTTTCAATTAAACTACTTTCCCCAGAATTGCCGTTGCTTCAGCTACAGTTCAGCTTCTCAAAAGAGGCTCCTTTTTGTCCTCCCATTTATCCAACCGCGTCATTGCTTTCTCCACCTGAAATTCCAATCTGCTCGTTAATGCTTACTTTATATATACATATATTCAAAGGTCTTTGGCATTTATGGTTCATCAAATGCTTTCAAGGCATTAATTTAAA
Organism: Pistacia vera; assembly: GCF_008641045.1. NCBI lineage: Eukaryota > Viridiplantae > Streptophyta > Magnoliopsida > Sapindales > Anacardiaceae > Pistacia > Pistacia vera. Next base: position 67,558 of record NW_022195108.1, on the reverse strand, counting down.
GGGTTGAACTTGAGGAACTTTTGGTACTTCTATTCTATACGTGAATTTAAGATTGTGAACTACTAGAATTAAAGCAGTATGTGCATCCAAGATTGTGAATAGTGATCCATAGAACTTGCCTCTTTGTTCCAGTCCGTGCGAAATGTTACCCACAGCAAAATGATGGTTTGCATTGCTGTTCCTCCGATCATCCCAGACCATATTCCCTGCTTAAATTATAATTTTTAAATAGGCAGAACGACTTACACATACCCAAGGTTTGCCTAAACGATAAGTTGGTACCTAAAAGGTTTTGAAACGATAAATAGGTACCTTCCGTCATGTTCTGTTAGTGATTTTCATTTGATAATAGTGAAAAGACTAAAATGCCCTTGAAAGTTTAATATTTTAGCTTTTTATAAATTTAAAAATTTCTAAAAAACCTCATAGCTTTGCTAATTTGACTAAATACCCCAATATATAAATTTTTTTATAAAATAACAAAAACACCCCAGCCACCCGCAGTGCCAGATTCCGACCACCACCGCCGGAATCTGGCCGGAAAATTGTGTTACGACACAGACCCGTCGGATCTGTGTCATAACACGTCGATCTAGCATTTTCCGGCCATATCTGCCACGGATCTGGCCGAAAAGGCCAGATCTATGTCTGGCTTTTTTTGGCCTCGACGGCCAGATCTGGCATAGATCTGGCATTGTTCGGCCAGATCCTCCACGAATCTGGCTAAAAAATGCCAGCTGATCTGGCCGGAAAATGCCAGATCGACATGTTACGACACAGATCCGATAGGTCTGTGTCGTAACACGATTTTTTGGCCAGATTCCGGCCTTTTCCGGCCAGATCAGCCATGGATATTGCCGGAAAATGTCAAATCTACGCGTTACGACACAAATCCGACGGGTCTGTGTGGTAACGCAATTTTCTTGCCAGATTCCGGCAGTGGTGGCCGGAATCTAGCACTGCGGGTGGTGGGAGTGTTTTTGTTATTTTATAAAATTTTTATATATTGGCGTATTTAGTCAAATTAGCAAACCTAGGGGGTTTTTTAGAAATTTTTAAATTTATAAAAAAACTAAAATATTAAACTTTCAAGTGCATTTTAGTCTTTTCACTATTATCAAACGAAAATCACTAACAGAACCTGACGGAAGATTTCTATTTGTCGTTTCAAAACCTTTTGGGTATCAACTTGTCATTTCGGCAAATCTTGGGTATGTGTAAGTTGTTCGGCCTTTTANAGATTGTGAACTACTAGAATTAAAGCAGTATGTGCATCCAAGATTGTGAATAGTGATTCATAGAACTTGCCTCTTTGTTCCAGTCCGTGCGAAATGTTACCCACAGCAAAATGATGGTTTGCATTGCTGTTCCTCCGATCATCCCAGACCATATTCCCTGCTTAAATTATAATTTTTAAATATATACAGAAGCTTTAGGACTTTGATCACAATATATATATATTGGTTTCATTAATTAGTTTTCTGGTTTAAAAGTAATGTTGCCTTAGCACATTAATTCCAATTTTGCTAGCAAAAGAATGAGTAATTGAATGAAAGGTTTAATATTATCGTACCTTTACACCAAGGTCGAACTTGAAGCCAAGAATACACCCCAATGGAATCCCAACAACGTAATAACATCCTACATTTACATATGCCACAAAAGCTTGCCATCCACATCCCACCGCCACACCTTTGTCAATATAATTTTTTTTTTTTTAATTAATTTCAAACAAATATGTAAGCTGAAGTGAATTAACAAATAATCTCTAATTAGTAACATAAACTCAACTGATTCTTAAAACGTTCAAGTTTTTTTTTAGGCGATTCTAAGTTTAATTAAAACTGTGAACAATCTGACTTTATTTTTCTTTTTTCCTTATTATCTTTTAGAATTAATGGCATTCTATATTTAACAATTGTAGCTGATCCTGGCATTGGTAGGTAAAAATAAGCTATTTTGCAAAATGCCAAAGCCAGCAGGGATATGGGTATAAATTATTAAGATATGCATGTAGAAGGCTTAATAATTTGTCTCTATACATATGTATTACTTGGGTCTCTGATGTGAACTTATAATTAAAAAGCATTGCGTGATCCATAAATAGCTAATTAATTAATTTATCTGAGAGTCCAAATATATAGATGTCATGCTTGTGAAGACAGCTAATGCAAAGACACTAAGCTAGGGTTTGAAATCATAAAACAGTATGTGGTTACCCACTCTCACTTTTCATGGCATTTATAATTAAAGGGGATTTTAAGTTTCAGAGTCTTGGGCTCCCTTCGATATAGTCTTTCAAGTATTATTATTGGTTTTTCTAATAAAGTTAAACAGTAAAATTAGCTTATTCTCAAAATATTATTCAATTTCTTTTAAATCCCCCTAAATTTGTTAATTTAACTAAACATCCTTAATTTTTTTTGAAATTACAAAAACACCCCAGTAACCCACTTTATACCAGATTTCGGTCACCATTGTCGGAAGCTGGTCGGAATCTAGTATAATGGTATACTACCAGCTGAATCTGGCCAGTAGTACACCGATCTAGCATTTTCTAACCAGATCCACGATGAATCTGACCAAAAAATGCTAGATCTTTGGCCGTAGACAGTCGTTAACGACGGCCGTATCTTTGGCAGTCGTTAATGACCTAATACAGCCAGATCTGGCCGTCAATGCTAGATCTAGCCTTTTTTTACTAGATCCAACGTGGATTTGGCGGAAAATGTCATATCGGCACACGACAGGCAAGATCCAATCGGTCATGCGTCGATACGGTGACTCCGACCATCCTCCGGTGGTGGTGGCCGGCTGTTCTTATTTAATGGGCAGGTTGAAGGTGTTTTTATTAACTTTTAATATTTTATTATAGGGGTGTTTAGTAAATACACAAACATATGAGATATTTTTGTTAATTTTTAAATCTTACATCGTAATACCCATTCAATTTAACTTTTTTCAAAATATTATTCTAAAAAGTAGACCCTTGATTTTCTTAAGCAAAAACAAGATTTAAAAAAAATAAGAGTAGTTACATACCTGACAAGACTGGTTGCACACCATTAAGAATAAGAGTAAAAGCCAAGTAAGGGCAGAGTTGTGAAACTGCGTTGGCCACTGTCTCACCACTTGTGAAGGCGTAGCTGATGACATGGCGTAGAGCAAGTACCACCACAGCTTCTATCACGGCAATTATGAAAGAAACCAAGTTCACTATTACTACTGAAAATGCTGCTGACTTTGGGTTCCCAGCACCCAGCTCGTTGCTCACCCTCACACTAGTGTTTAATTGTTATTATTATTATTATCGAATTCAAGCTGATTAATGAATTAAAGAAGCACGACTGATTAGTGAACTAACCTTGCTGCAGCATTGAACCCAACTGAAACCATGAACAACAACCCCATCACTGACATGCTGCATATGAAACCAACATTCATTTAATTAATTGCCAGATACACTTGTAGCTATGAAAGAAAAAAAAGATTGATTCATATTTGACAACAGAAAATCATCAATGAACTACTCGCTTTTAGTTTCACATAAGTAAGAAAGATACTGTTTCAGATATTCTGTATAATGCTTATCGAAACGATGCACCTTTTACATAGGTACGGTCTAATTTTTTTTTTTTTATTTAATGATCCACCCTTGTCCGAGCATTCTTTTCAGCAATCAGCATTTTCGCTGGTGCGTCAACATATACTAAAATACATCTTTGCCTTTTATAAGCAGTATCAAAAAACATGATAAAAAATCACACATTAATTGATTTTTCCTCTTTTCTCTAAAATATAACTTTATATGTCAAAACATAATAGCTCTGAGGAAAAAAAAAAGAATACTTCACCTAACAGTTCCAAATACTGTCAAAGTGAAATGATTATATACATTGTGAAGAGAACAGAAGCTGCCGTCAGACGCTTAAAACATTACCACCATTTGCTTTAAAAACTGACAAGACATTTGAAAAGAAAATATATGTAATAATGATGATGAGATTAAGGATTTGATTTGGGTTCCAAATATATATATATAGTGAAATTAGAGAAGGCAAAAGTAATGTAACAAATAAATTGTTACCAAACGGCAAGAGAGTCCAATGCAAGTTGAGGATTGTCGAGCAGGCCAGCAATCAAAACTAGTATTTGAAAGTACCATGTCTCCAAGCATAACATCACAGCCGATCCAGTTGAGAGTTTGAAAAATTCCCAAAGCCCAGAAAATGCCATCACGTTAAACCCAGTCCACGTGTGCTTACACTCACCGCTAATCAGGATGTATCCAAATTGCGCCCCAACTATTATCCACCAAGATAAACTCAAAACAAGTGATGCACCTATCAATCCCAATCCCAACTTGTACACAGCCACCCAGCTCAACAACAAGTGCACCCCAAGAGTTGCAGCTGATATGCATGAACTTGGAGCCACAATTCTTTGTGCTTGCAGGAACTTTTGTATGGGAAAGTTGACAGCATACGCAAAGATTTGTGGGATCAGACCCCAAACAAACACTGCAGCTGCAGATGCCAACTCCTCTGTTTCACCAAGTATGATCAAGATGGGTTTACAGAATATGTAAATCATCATCAGTGGGAGTCCGGTTAGAAGAAGGACGATTGTTGCTCTTTGGAGATATATGCCTAGCATTTCATACCTCTGAGCACCATAGGCTTGCCCACATAGAGTCTCCACTGCGCTTCCCATGCCTAGCTGCGCGCATCCGTTTAGCCACACAGATTTAAAATCACATAAGTGAAATTTGTATACATATGGCATTAATTTCTCAAATTAAATTAGATCGATCAATATGATTTTCCTACTTTTAGTTATTACCATGAGGCCATAGGCTAAGAGTTGAACTCCGCTGTTGCCGAGAGAAGCAGCAGCAAGCTGAAGATTCCCAAGATGACCGCAGAAGAGGCGGGTAGAAAGGGACATGAAGTTGTTGATCAAGTAAACCAAGACAGCTGGTGCAGCCAGCGGGAAGAGTAGCTTTAGTTCCAGCCATGAGGCCAACTGCAGACGCTTGAAATATGGCAACTGCGCGTCAGATAACACCCTCTCAAGTCTATAGTCAATTCCATGACGACCTTCGATCAAGATGGGTTCATGGACCCCTTCTTCTCCAGATTCCATGGTTTAGTTTGCACTAGTACTACTGGTTGTTCTGTTATTGGTGGGGTTTTACAATAATTAGATAATATATTTTCACTTAGAAAACGTATATATACAACAATTTTTTTGCTTTTACTCTTGATTGGATGCTGTACGTTGGTTTGATTGCCATGTCACCAGTGCTGTTTTAGAATTTTTTTTGAAAAATTATTAGTTTTGTTTCTTAATTTGAAGGATATTTTGAGTAGTTGAAAAAATTGTATAATTAAGGGCCTGCTTTATGTAAAATTTAAATATAACTTTTCGTTTTGGAAAACAAGGCACAACAAATCTTATCAAAATACGTTTGGTTGAAATGAGTTAAAATGATTTCGAAAGCATATTTTGTATACAATCCTAAAAGTTAGTATATATATTAAAAAAAAAAAAAAAAAAAGATTAAAAGTCATTTTCATAATTTTTTTTTTAGGCTTAACCACATCTTCCCACCCAAAGTTTGCCGTAACGACAATTTATTATCCGAAAAGTTTGAAAATGACAATTCTCCACTTTTCGTGAAGAGTTGTTAGTAAAATCCGTTAGAAGAAGTACAATATGGTAAATTTTCATTCAGCCGTAATTTAAAATTCTTGTCTATGGCCATGTGTCAATCTCTTTTTAATATTTTTTATCCTATTTCTTTTTTTTCTTTTTCTTTTCTCTCTTTTTATCCCATCTCTTCTTGATAAGAGCTTGAAAAGACATGTTTATTTAGTGATTTATTAAGATTATTTGTGTGAAAATTAGGTTGAATTGTGAAATTTTAAATTAATTATTTCATAATTATCTTTTGTGGGATCACAGATATATTTTGAATGTTTTCTGATTAATAAGGATAAAAATACATTCAGATAAAGAATAACGCGAGCTAACAAATGGTTTGAGAATCGGAGTTGAAATGAGGAGGTTATGAAGTTTTGAAGATTAATTGCAAAATTTGGAAAATTGTTTAACTATTGAGCATGTCTCGGTATTTTGATGATATTTGGAGTTGTAGACCTCGAATTTAGATAATATCTGGATTGTTGGAAAGCTGATGAAGAGGGCTACAATTCATAACTAATGACTTTGTCAAATTCAGAAGGATTCATACATGAAAATGGATGTCATTGTGTGCCACAACACAAATTAATTCATGTCCTGACGTAGTTGGTTCTGGACTAAAGTGGAAGATCACGATTTGTGTTCATGCCGTGGTACAGTTAACTCATGCTGTGCATAACAACGATTTCCTAAAAAATATGGATTTATGTAATTATGAATTTTTGCGGATTTAAGAGTTCTAATCTAAATAGGATTGTTGTAAACTCACTCCTAAAACCCTAGCATTATAACTAGATGCCTTTAGCTATTATTTAGAGAGGAGAAGAGGATAGAGAGGAGATTAGCTGCTATTTGTAAATCAAAACAACTCTTGGGGATTTGGTTCATCGTCTAGGGAAGTTTTCTTTTATCTTTCTTAAACTTATGTTTACAATGGTTGTTTATTTTTATTTGATTATGAACTAAGTAAAGTTTCTAGGGCTAAGATGTAGCCCAAGTTCATGAATATGGATTGATTGATTATTGTTAATATTTGTTAAACATTATTTTCTAAGTTTTATTATGGTTCTTAATGCTTCAATTATATTTGTACCGAGAGNGCGGGTAGAAAGGGACATGAAGTTGTTGATCAAGTAAACCAAGACAGCTGGTGCAGCCAGCGGGAAGAGTAGCTTTAGTTCCAGCCATGAGGCCAACTGCAGACGCTTGAAATATGGCAACTGCGCGTCAGATAACACCCTCTCAAGTCTATAGTCAATTCCATGACGACCTTCGATCAAGATGGGTTCATGGACCCCTTCTTCTCCAGATTCCATGGTTTAGTTTGCACTAGTACTACTGGTTGTTCTGTTATTGGTGGGGTTTTACAATAATTAGATAATATATTTTCACTTAGAAAACGTATATATACAACAATTTTTTTGCTTTTACTCTTGATTGGATGCTGTACGTTGGTTTGATTGCCATGTCACCAGTGCTGTTTTAGAATTTTTTTTGAAAAATTATTAGTTTTGTTTCTTAATTTGAAGGATATTTTGAGTAGTTGAAAAAATTGTATAATTAAGGGCCTGCTTTATGTAAAATTTAAATATAACTTTTCGTTTTGGAAAACAAGGCACAACAAATCTTATCAAAATACGTTTGGTTGAAATGAGTTAAAATGATTTCGAAAGCATATTTTGTATACAATCCTAAAAGTTAGTATATATATTAAAAAAAAAAAAAAAAAAAGATTAAAAGTCATTTTCATAATTTTTTTTTTAGGCTTAACCACATCTTCCCACCCAAAGTTTGCCGTAACGACAATTTATTATCCGAAAAGTTTGAAAATGACAATTCTCCACTTTTCGTGAAGAGTTGTTAGTAAAATCCGTTAGAAGAAGTACAATATGGTAAATTTTCATTCAGCCGTAATTTAAAATTCTTGTCTATGGCCATGTGTCAATCTCTTTTTAATATTTTTTATCCTATTTCTTTTTTTTCTTTTTCTTTTCTCTCTTTTTATCCCATCTCTTCTTGATAAGAGCTTGAAAAGACATGTTTATTTAGTGATTTATTAAGATTATTTGTGTGAAAATTAGGTTGAATTGTGAAATTTTAAATTAATTATTTCATAATTATCTTTTGTGGGATCACAGATATATTTTGAATGTTTTCTGATTAATAAGGATAAAAATACATTCAGATAAAGAATAACGCGAGCTAACAAATGGTTTGAGAATCGGAGTTGAAATGAGGAGGTTATGAAGTTTTGAAGATTAATTGCAAAATTTGGAAAATTGTTTAACTATTGAGCATGTCTCGGTATTTTGATGATATTTGGAGTTGTAGACCTCGAATTTAGATAATATCTGGATTGTTGGAAAGCTGATGAAGAGGGCTACAATTCATAACTAATGACTTTGTCAAATTCAGAAGGATTCATACATGAAAATGGATGTCATTGTGTGCCACAACACAAATTAATTCATGTCCTGACGTAGTTGGTTCTGGACTAAAGTGGAAGATCACGATTTGTGTTCATGCCGTGGTACAGTTAACTCATGCTGTGCATAACAACGATTTCCTAAAAAATATGGATTTATGTAATTATGAATTTTTGCGGATTTAAGAGTTCTAATCTAAATAGGATTGTTGTAAACTCACTCCTAAAACCCTAGCATTATAAGTAGATGCCTTTAGCTATTATTTAGAGAGGAGAAGAGGATAGAGAGGAGATTAGCTGCTATTTGTAAATCAAAACAACTCTTGGGGATTTGGTTCATCGTCTAGGGAAGTTTTCTTTTATCTTTCTTAAACTTATGTTTACAATGGTTGTTTATTTTTATTTGATTATGAACTAAGTAAAGTTTCTAGGGCTAAGATGTAGCCCAAGTTCATGAATATGGATTGATTGATTATTGTTAATATTTGTTAAACATTATTTTCTAAGTTTTATTATGGTTCTTAATGCTTCAATTATATTTGTACCGAGAGTTGATTGATCTAATGGACAAGGTTGAGATAGAGAGATGATATCTAGTTGGTCTAGTGTTATAAAACTATAGGTTGAGCAAACACTAGAGATAATTTATTGCAATCTGTGAGGCTTTGGCAAATTCCATAGAGTGGAATAGAGGTGGGCAGGGACCGGTCCTAAGCAGGCCCGGGCCTGGGACATGAGAAAAATCAGGCCTGGACCAGGCCCAAGGCCTGGTAGGGACCGGTTCCATGGGCCCAGGACCGGTCCTAGGACTGGTCCCTATGGGTTTGGATAATATTTTTCCCCCTGATTTTTTTTTGCATTTTAGGGGCGAAATGAAATTTTATTGGAAGCTTTTAGTATTTTTCAGGGGCTAATATGAAAAAGTAAATATTATATTTTTTGAATTTAATTAATTGTTCGTAAAGTGAATAATTCTCTACCCCACTCTGGTTGTCCTCTCTCAAGTCTCAAGTGAGCTTCGTTGTCTCTTTGATTTTTTTTTTCACCATGACATATAGTTGTCAAATTATTTTCTTATTGTTTTCATATGAAATGATTAATATTCCCAATATCATGACACAGACGTTACTGTTTTCTTCCTCTTAATAATCTATAAATATTATTTAAATTAATTACGCTATGGGTTATTTCTAAAAATTATTTCTGAAATTTAGACATTAAATGATGACAAATAATTAATTTATAGTGTTTGTTTTCTTATTTCCTTTGCCAACCTAATTATTATTATTATTAATTAATTAATATAATCTAATTTCTTCTATTATTGATTGCTTTACAGAGCAGCACATGGAGGATTCAAAAAAGTTTTATGGCACATTGTGACTTCTTTATAGAAATTTTTAGCTTTTTTTTTTTTTTTTTCTTTTTCTTTTTTGAGTTTTTGGTATCAGTTAGAGACTAGAGCACCTGCACTACACAACTAATTTAAGGCGGCTCTGCAAAAAAGTTGTTCATCTCTTTTTAAGCTTAATTAAAAGTGTTATAGGATAATTTCATTTTAGCCTTCATAATTTATATTTATTTTCAAATTAACAGGGGGTTTTAGTAATTTGGCTGGGGACTATATTAAAAAAATACAATTTTTTTTTGGGCCCAGGCCTTGGAGGAGGGCCCAGTGGAGGGCCCAGGCCCTCCTCCTTAGGCCTGGTCCTGTTTTGGGACCAAGCCTCCTAGGTCCGGTCCTCTCAAGGACAGGTCCTAGGACCGGGTTTTGGAGCTGGGCTTTTGGGCCCGGTCCCAAATGCCCAGCTCTAGAGTGGAATGATCTCTTAAGACTTAAATCCAATTTAAAAGATACCTTGGGTTAGTAATAAAAAGTTAATCTAATAATTGTTCGAGAGAAAGTTATTCAAATTCTAGGGAGTTTGGCCAATAGAAAAAGCTTAATGATTTTAGCAATAAATATCATTACATAGGAGTAGAATTGGTGTGAATTCTATGCCCTAGGTTTAGTTATATTGTTTAAAACCAACCTTTTATTTGATTTGCAATTTAATTTTTTTATTTTTTTAGTTCTTAGTTTTGTTTTAATTTGTTATTTTTAGTTATTTCATATCTCCATTTTTTGGTTAATCAAATAGTAATAGGATAGTTTATTTTGGTAATTGGTAACTAATAATTCTCTAGGGTTCAATATTTGTTTACTCAAACTGTATTACTTGCACAATTTCGTACGTTTGCGAAACACCTGTCAAGTTTTTAGATGTGTTTAATTGTTTTTGTTTTTTGTTTTTTGTTTTTTTTAATTAATTTGTGTTATTTTTGCAAGTGTTAGTTTTTAGGTGTGTTTAATTGTTTTCTGTTTAGTTCAAATAATTTTCATATTGTGTTTGTTTCTCTAAATTCCTAAATTTTAACGAGTGATGTGTGTTGCCGATAAGGTGCACCGTAAGTACCACAATGGAATGAAACGAGTTGGTGATTGAATTGTCACACGAATTCACACTTCACTATTGCAAAAAGGGGGGTAAAGTTTCCTTTTCTCTTTTTCCTTTTGTTTGCAGTTGTACATTGGGGACAATGCAAATTTTAGGTTGGGGTAAGGGAAGTCTCTTCCAAAAATTTCGGAATTTATCAGGAATTTTTTTGTGTTTTGTTTTGAATTTTCTTTAGTTTCTTGGATTAATTTGTATGTCAATAGTAGTATTATGATTACATAACATGTAACATGTAGAAGACGTTAATTTTTGCCTTGGTTTAGAGATGATTTTGAGCGTTAATTGCATCTAGTTTGAGGCTCTCTTGGTTTTTGGTATGAATTCTTGATTAGTCTAAATGCTTAGAGAATTTTTATGTGTGAATTTTTCATAAGACATTTTTGCAATCTCAACAAACTCTAGAACTCACTTGATGACCACTTAAGGTGAAATCTTAGAGTTCACATTACTTAGGAAATGATTTAGGGTATTTTTTTTGACCGATTAAGCCTTTCAAGTCAAGTATTTATTTAATTATCCTTAGTTAACCCTTTGAGCCATTTGTAAACACATTTTAGCCTTGTTTTTCTTTCATTTAGCCTATTATAACATATATTTATGATGAGCCTAAAACACATTCCTACCTTTAAATTTTTTTTGCAGTAGGACTAGCCTATTAAGAGACTAGTCCTACTGCAAGCTTGGTGAGAGTACTTAGACAAGTGTGGGTGGAGAGTTGCGAAGTTTTCTTCCCACTACCCGAATTTATGCTAAGAAATAGGGCAAAGAGTTGTGGAGTGTTTAGAATCTTAAGGTGGGTTGTATGTTGCTTTCTTCCTTAAAAAAATAATTAAAAAAAAGAAAAAAAAAAGAAAATGAAAAGAAAAGAAAAGTTAGGAAGAATTGCAAATTGAGAAACATTGTGGTAGTGTGAAAATGTGCAAGTGGGTTTGTGCTAGTGTTGAAGAGAAAAGCTCAATACAGTTTTGGAAAATGTTGTAGTGTTAATTGATTGTGATGAGAAGGAATGTTGATTAGGCTTTTTTAAAAGACCTATTGATCTGAGGTAGTGTGGTAATTCTACATTGGTGGAGAACGGTTTGAAAAGTGAGCCTATGGAGTTTGATTTTACGATTTCCATGTGAGTCGTGTTGAAAAAAAAAAAACTAGAGATCAAATTCTTTGTCTGTGAATGTTGTGCGTAAGATCATCTAGGTCTTTAGATTAATGGTTTGTGGTTGAATGAATGTTTGAGGATCGATAACAAAAATGGAATTGATGTTTGTACTATCTTTGGGTTGGGGGTACCTTTTAATTATTCTATTTGTTATGTGTGTATGCAATTTTTTAGAAAATTATATGAGTTGATCCAACAACTACTGTTTCTGTTTGTTTTTAGTCTTGAGTCTAGGTTAGGTTTAGTGTGGATGTTTGTGGGTATCATCACTGGAAACCCTCACGAGACTACAACTTGTCCAACTAGGGCCGCCTAGGGGTTTAAAAGCTTGTTGTATATGCTAAATGTAACAGTGACAATCTACGGAAGTGATTTAGGTTAGCTTAGATATAGGTTTTAGTTTGTTTATTTTCAAGCTAAAAGACTTGTTTTATTGCTTAGCTTTTGCTAGGGACTAGCAAGAAGCTGGTTGGAGGTTGTGATAAGAGCTTGAAAATACATGTTTATTTAGTGATTTATTAAGATTATTTGTGGGAAAATTAGTTTGGATTGTGAAATTTGAATTAATTATTTCGTAATTATCTTTTGTGGGATCACAGGTTATTTTGAATGTTTTTAGGTTAATAAGGATGAAATACATTTAGATAAATAACAACACGAGCTAACAAACTGTTCTAGAATCGGAGTTGAAATGAGGAGGTTATGACGTTTTGAAGATTAATTGCAAAATCTGGAAAATTGTTTAAGTATTGAGCATGTCTCAGTATTTCGATGATTGTTGGAGTTGTAGACCTTGAAATTAGATGATTTTTGAACCATTGGAAAGCTGATGAAGAGGGCTACAATTCATATAGATGACTTTGTAAAATTTGATGTGCAAATTTAATACTCGCAAGCACAGGAATCACTAAAAGCTAGCGATAAGTTTACTCCCAAGGTCGATCTCTCGCGGAATTGCAGTGGTCTAAATTCTTAATTTATTTTCTTTAACAACTAACCTAAACAATTAATAAAATCCTAAACACTCTAACCAAAATTTGGATGAAATTAATCTAAAATAAAATTGTAAATTAAAATAAACTAACAAATGCCATCTGTTGAATGCTAATTAAACCAATGAGAGTGATAGTGGGGATTTAGCTAACTTCTCAATCATGTATTGGGATATTTGGCTAAAAAAAAAAAAAAAAAAAAAAGAACAATTAAACCCTAAATTCAGATTGTTGATTTTTCCTCTAAACCATAAAGAATTTCAATGATCATGTTTATTCTCCATCTATAATTAACTAATTAACTTCTATGATCAAGTTGTTAACTAATTAACCGTAATCTATACTAGGAAATCACACAACCATCCAAATCAAAATAATGATCATGTATTCAATTTGAACTCTTGTTTAATAAAGCTTAATTAAGGCAAGATGATCACTAGAACCCTAATTCTCAAGTTTAATTATAAAAGTAGTGGGCCAATCAGCCTAATATAAATAATAACATGAAGAATAATTAAACAAAAACAATCTAAAATCTTCATAAAACAAATCACCAAATACCCAATACAATCATGATAATTAAACTAAACTCCTACAATAGATTTAGTTGTTCATAATCAAACTCAAATCAATGAACTCAATGAATGAAAAACTAATCATATTGCAAAATAAGATGTAACTGAAAAGAAATCACCTAGGAATTGAAGTAGATTGATCCTCTTCCTTCTCTCCCTTGTTGAGATCTCACAATTTCTCTCAATAAAGCAACACTCTTAAAAGCATAAAACTCTCAACTTAGGTCAAAGAGAATTCTCTCTAAAATAAATTACATATCCTATTTATAGTTTTTCTTTGCTAGGGTCGTTTTGGGGAAAGTACAAATTCAAGTCGGAGTTGGAAAAGTTAAGAATTTTATTTTCTCTGTGATCCATGCTGCAGCACCAAATTCTTCCGCAAACATAAAACATTATCAAGCCGCGATGCCAACTTCTTCACGCCGCAACATGAACTTTCTATCCAAATTCAGCTTATCACATCGCAGTGCAGAAAAGCCATGCCGTGGCACAGAAAAAGTATGCCGCAGCGCATAAAAACTATGCCATGGCGCCATCTAGTTGCTTCGCATTTTTCTTCCTCTTTTCAACTCCGATTCTCGACCCATTTTTCACGGTTTCTTCCAAATGCATTCCAAAAGCTCATGTACATTCAAAAAAGTAAAAACCACCTCAAAGTAACATATTCTTAAGGTAAAACACACAAATAACAAAAAAAAAACATAACAAAATACTACGACAAATATTGGTTTATCAAAATTTAGAAGGATTTGTATGCAAAAAAGAATGTAGGGCTTCCATCACCATGGGTTTAATCAAACCATTGTTCGTCAGAACCTTGTTCGCCAAAGCGAAGGGTACACTTCTACTTGTGGGAGGTTAAATTTCATTGGAGTTTTCCTTAATGGTGATGGGTCGACTTAAAATGACTATTTTGCTTATTCGCCAAAGCGAAGGTTGATAAACACGTCATAGATGTAGCAGAAAAGTGCACTTGTTGTGTGTGCGTTTCAACATGTAGTGTCCACTCTACTAATACTGAGAATCACACTTAAGGATGATGGCTAGGCCATTGAATAATATTCCTTATTATTACTTTACTAATGGATTATTGTCCTTGAATAATATTCTTTGTGGAACTGTTTCATAATAATATGTTCTTAAGATAGACAATAAGGATAATCTCAAAATGACAACTATGCCAACTGTGGCAAGTTGAGTTAAACATACTTGAAGGAATGTGGGATAGTATTAAAACTCACCTTTTCGTGTACACCCCAGTGTAATGGTGTGTCTGAAAGAGGGAATAGGACCTTACTTGAAATGGTTAGATCCATGATGAGTTTATATGATTTGCCCGCATAATTCCGGGGTTATGTCCTAGAGACTACGACTCACACACTGAATAGTGTTCCGTCAAGGTATGTAGATAAGACTCTATATGAATAAGGGAATGGGCGAAAGCCCAACTTGTCTTATCTAAGGATTTGGGGTTGCGAAGCTTATGTCAAGAAATTGACTTAGAACAAGTTGGGCCCGAAATCTTGCAAATGTATATTTGTGGGGTATCTTGAGGAGACCAAAGGATACTATTTCTATCATCTAGAAAGCACAAAATTTTTGTCACTTGTACTGGTGTCTTCTTAGAAAATAAATTTTTAAGAAGTACTAGTGGAAGAAAAGTAGAACTCAATGAAGTTCTAATACCACAAGATACATTAGATGAAATGTAATGACTACTTTATACCATAGAAATATATCAAGTAGAATATATTTATATTAGCAAAAGTAAATGGGCCAAAAATTTTCTTTTATTACATATAAACATTATTTATACAAAATAGAGTATCATTTACAAAATGGTATTAAAACAGTGGACAGTGTAGCTATTGCTCTTCGCTTGCCGACGCCCATCTAACTGTGTTCTCACCTAGATCCTACAACCACAAAGAAAAACAACGGGGTGAGCACGAAAAAATGCACAGTAAGTAAATCCTCTACTCGACTGTCCTGGTAACTCTCTCTAATTCTTTCCTTACAATTCTCATCTTTCACACAGCTCTCTTTACTTAACTTCTGCTATATGTCACAGCCTCATCTTACCAGAGCCACGGCTGGGTGGAGTTCACATAGCACCATCCCACTCTTCGTGACTTTCGGGTGGAGATCACAAAGCACCAACCTGCCTTTCATAACTTTCGGGTGGAGATCACAAAGCACCAACCCGTTTGAGTAACTACCGGGTGGAGATCACAAAGCACCAACCCGTTTTTCGTATTTTTCTCATTCTCTCTACTCTTAAAGTAGTTCATACACAAAGTTCTCTACTCTTTCTCAATCCACTTCTCAATGCATAATTAATACATATGGATGGTTCTTCTCTACTAATGCACTCATGAAATACCAACATGCAATGTTGCAAGAATTAAGGTTTACTACTCATGATTCTCTTAGGCATTTCATCAAACAACTAATGTGCATACATAAACTCTACTTTATCTATGGTTCTATCCCTCTCTTGAACCATCCAAAATGGGAGGAATCTCCCTCACATAACTATAATTCTTGCCACAACATAACACTTCCAAAAGATTTTCAACCTCCCCCATTCATCACACATCACACTTCTCATGATTTACCCTAACCACAAAACAATTATTCATCTCCATCTCAAGTCTCAATAACATATCATCTATCATACACACACAATTTCTACTAAATCTGTACAATTTCCATTAAATCTCTACTCAAACAAAAGAGCTCTCAAATATCAACTTGGATTGGGATTTACTTACCTTGCAATGGAGAGATCACACTTGCACTTTCCCTTCCTTTAAAATGCTTGTCTCTTCTCTACCCTTTAAACAATAACACCATAAGAGTTTAATATACAAATAGCTACAAAACTTCACATCTAAAGCAAGAATCCTTACCTTAGGATGCCTTAGATTAATGTTCTACCAAGATCCAACTAAAAACCCTCAAAAATCCGTGAAAGATTGAAGGAAGAGTTGAGAGGAAATGGAGAATGGAAGAGGCGGTGGAAGAAGAATGAATGAAGGGTTTATGAAGCTTATCTCCTTTTTAGCTCAAACTTTCTTCATTCATTCCCATATTGCGCTTGCTCTTTCTTGAAAATTTCATCTTTGTCCTTTAAATCCTTACAATTACACCCCCACTCTAACATATTCTCCATAAAATTCTCTTACATTTTACTCCCAACTTTTCCTGCTAACTAAGGGTAGAAAGGTCATTTTGCCCCTATGGAAAGAATTCTCTAGAAACTTACTACACATTTTATTCGGCCCTTCGCCGTGGCGAAGGTCCTTTCTTCACCTCGGTGAAAAATTACAGAACCTACCTCTTTAGTTTCAGAACCTCGTCGCTGCGACGAAGATTATTCTTCGCCCCGGCGAAGTCTGTAACACCAAGCTTTCGCCAAGTCTTTACAAATTCAGGGCAACCACTCAACCAAACCAATACATCCATTAAACCAAGGGCCACCAAACAATATTAACAATATACCATCTCAAATAAGAGCAAAACAATAAACATTAGCTACATACCTCAAGTGGGGCGTTACATGAAAGATGGGAAGATGTGCCATAGGATCTGGTTGAACATCGTGAGGAGGTTACTCCATAATTCGTGGATTAAAAGGAACCACCTCAAGTAGCACAGGAGCTACGTAGATCTGAGAGAGTATGTCATAAGCCTGAGAGATATGGTTTTCTCATGACTCATCATGGTGACGTATTGGTCTAGCAAGACAATGAACCCAAAACCTACGATGAAGCTGTATCAAATCTAGATTCTATTAAATAGCTTAAAGCCATAAAATCTAAGATGGTCTATGTACCAGAACCAGTCATGGTTTCTAGTGGATTCACCTGAAGGGGTAAAACCCATAGGGTGTAAATGGGTTTTCAAGAGGAAGACTGACATGGATGGCAAGGTGCATACCTATAATGCACGACTGGTTGCCAAAAGTTTCATACAAATTCATCGTATTGACTATAAAGAAACCTTTTTACCAGTTGCCACGATCAGATTCGTCTGGGTTTTGTTCGCAATTGATAAACAACATAACTGTAGATTTGGCAAATGGATGTCAAAACGGCTTTCCTGAATGGAAACCTTGAAGAGGATGTGTATACGCCACAACCCGATGGTTTCATTCTCTATGGACAAGCTAATGACTATGAGATTTGGCAAATGGATGTCAAAATGGCTTTCTTGAATGGAAACCTTGAAGAGGATGGGTACACAGCACAACCCGATGGTTTCATTCTAGATGGACAAGCTATTGACTCTGAGATTTAGCAAATGGATGTCAAAGCGGCTTTCCTGAATGGAAACCTTGAAGAGGATGTGTATACGGCACAACCCAATGGTTTCATTCTCGATGGGTAGGCTAATGACTATGAGATTTGGCAAATGAATGTCAAAATGGCTTTTTTGAATGGAAACCTTGAAGAGGATGTGTACATGACACAACCCAATGGTTTCATTCTTGATGGGCAAGCTAATAAGATATGCAAGTTGCAGAGGTCCATATATGGACTCAAGCAAGCTTCAAGGAGTTAGAACATTTGTTTCCATGAAGCCATAAAAGAAGTCGGTTTTATCAAGCATGAAGATGAGGCATGTGTTTACTAGAAAGTAAGTGGGAGCACAATGAAATTCCTAGTGTTGTATGTCGATGACATACTTCTGATCGGGAATGATATACCGAACTTGCAGTCTGTAAAGACTTGGTTATCCAAGTGCTTCTCCATGAAGGACTTAGGAGAAGCAACCTACATTCTCGGAATAAAGATCTATCATGGTAGATCAGGTAGTTTGCTTAGCTTAAGTCAGAGTATAGAGACAAGGTATTGAACAGATTTAGTATGAAAGAATCCAAGAAGAGATTTCTTCTGGTGGCACATGGTGTCTATCTCTCTAAGGATATGTGTCCTAAACCACACGATGAGAGAGATAGAATGAAGAGGATCTCATTTGCGTCAACAATTGGATCTATCTTGTATGCTCATATTGATGTCTCATGTGCATCAAGCACTTGTAGTGGGTATCAATCGAATTCAAGTGAGCAATGCCATGTTATATGTACTCAGATTGATCTCTTATGTGCATGCAGCACTTGTAGAAGATATCAATCAAATCCAAGTGAGTGACACTGGATGAGTGTCAATGGATATCCTTAAAATACCTGACAAAGGACTAAGGATATGTTCTTGGATTATGAAGGGGAAGATGGGCACACTATAAGACAATACAATGATGCTATTTTCCAAATGGATAAATATGATTTTTGCTTGAAATTTTGTCTCAATAGAGCTGCAGTGAGCTGGAAGAGCTCGAATCAGAGTTTTGCAACAAATTCTATAACTGATGCTAAGTATATCGCATTATTTAATACAGCTGTGTGGGCGGCTTGGATCAAGAAGTTCATTATTGAACTTGATGTGGTTCCAATCATTATTGATCCAGTAAAGTTCTACTGCGATTACAATGGAGCCATTGTTGTGGCTGACAAATCACAGTCTCACTAGTAATCCAAACACTTACTTAGTTAATTCAATCTGATCTAAGAAGTTGATCAAAAAGAGAATGTGCAGATTTGCAGAATACCCACTAACCCACTATTGATTCTTTTGTTGCAACAGAAGCATGATGGCACTTGGGTCATTCGATGTTAAATACATGAATGATTGGCTATAGTGCAAGTGGGAGATTGTTGGAGTAGGTGCCCTAGAGCCGATCAATTATTGTGGAATTAACTCTTTGTATTAATGTTTATTAACAAATAAAAAGGCATTATCTACTATATCATGCAAATTATAGTTGTATGCATTGATATATGTCCTTAGGATGGTAGAACCATGACGAGGGTATCCAGTGTTCCTAATCTTGATAGTGAGAACCTTATGATCACATATGGTGGCCATTCTAGAAATGTCCACAGCCCCAGTATTATTCTGACCAAGGACACATATAATATGGTAAGGCTATCATGGTGTTGAACGACCCTATCAAAAGGTAGTGTTTGATCTCACTTGTCAAGGTTGTTTGCCGACAACCTGGTATAACACATGGGTGCTTGTTGTAGGCAAGTTCACTAGACTGACCCACCAGAGGAATCCATATAGATGGTAACCCCAGTGTCTATGGAACAAATCTTCTAACGAATGGTGGTGCATGTGATCCTTAGACTTGAGATAACCGGAGCGCCTTGTGCACTGATTGGTGTAGTTTGACACTAGCCTAATGTAGTTATATTCAAAGCTATCAATACGGTAGTGATTGGCTACATCGAGGAGTTTATCAAGACTATGGTGGATTGACAGAGGATTTATCATTCCTAGGTATGGGAGAAGTTATCTCATGGCGCAATTCAGTTAATGACAATGACAGTAAATCTGTGATCATAGTGGGATTGAGTTGTTGCTCAATCTAATTTATTATTCCGATTATCGGTCTACTAATTGAATACAAATATATCGAGGATAACTGAGGTTGACACTATTTCTATACCTTAGTCTCGATGAGATAATAGATGATGAAAGGATTTGATTGCATGGTAACCATATCGTTGACAAGTAGCTATTTCGCTGAATTCGAATCTATCAGGTGGCCATGATGCCTTGCTAGGGGCTAATCTTAGTCTGTGTGTAGTGAGACGATTGATTGGTGTCAATCATGATACTACTCACTGCCGGTATGATAAGGAGCCTACGGGTCACACACTAAGGAGATAGTTTAAGGATGGTTAATTATGGAAGGATATATTCGTCTTTTGGACGAAAGGGCGTATTATAGCCTATGTCCAATTTTATTATTGGAATAATTGAGCAAAATTACGAGTTTAATTATTAAAGTTAATATTAATATTTAACTAAATAATTAAACAGGGACCTATGTGCGATTCCACCTAAGTTTGGGTTATTGCTAAACTTTATGTTAGAGTAGATGCCCTAGAGCCAATCAATTATTGTAGAATTGACTCTTTGTAATAATGTTCATTAATCAATAAAAGGCATTTTATTCTATATCGCGTAAATCATTATTATTGCAATATGTATTGATATATGTCCTTAGAATGGTAGAATCGTGACGAGTGTATCAAGTGTCTCAAATCTTGATAGTGAAAGCCCTATGAGCACATATGGTGGCCATTCTAGAAACATCCGTAGCCCCAATATTATTATGAAGTAAGGGCACAGATAATACGGTAAGGCTATCATAGTGTTGAACAACTTTGTCAAAAGGCAGTGACTGATCTCACTTATCAAGGTTGTTTGGTGATAACCTGGTGCAACACATGGGTGCTTGCTGTAGGCAAATACACCATATCAAGTTCACTAGACTGACCCACCAGAGGATTCCATATGGATGGTAACCCTAGTGTCTATAGAACAAATCCTCTAACAAATGGTGGTACATGTGATCCTTAGACTTGAGATCACCGGAGCGCCTTGTGCACCGATTGGTGTAGTTTGACACTAGCCTAACGCAGTTCTATTCAGAGTTGTCAATACAGTGGTAATTGGCTGCATCAAGGAGTGTATCAAGACTATGGTGGATTTTGTGGGGTATCCAAAGGAGACCAAAGGATACTATTTCTATCACCTAGAAGAGCGCAAAATTTTTGTTGCTCAATCTGGTGTCTTCTTAGAAAAGGAATATTTTCTAAGAAGTACTAGTGGGAGAAAAGTTGAACTCTCTGAAATTCTAGAACCATAAGATTACTAGACGAAGGACGGGATGACATGCCACAGGAAGTGGTCAAACATCATGAGGAGGTTACTCCACAACTTGTGGATCAAAGTGAACCACCTCAGGTAGCACAAGAGCTACGTAGATATGGGAGAGTACACTATGAGCTCGACAGATACGGTTATCTTGTGACTCAACATGGTGACGTACTAGTCTACCAAGACAATGAACCCAAAACCTATGAAGATGCTATATCGGATCCAGATTCTGTTAAATGGCTTGAAGCCATGAAATATGAGATGGACTCCATGTAACAGAACCAAGTGTGGTCTCTGGTGGAACCACCTGAAGGGGTAAAACCCATAGGGTGTAAATGGGTCTTCAAGAAGAAGACTGACATGGATGACAACGTACATACTTATTAAGCACGACTGGTTGCCAAAGGTTTCAAACAAATTCATGGCATTGACTATGAAGAAACCTTTTTGCCGGTTGCCATGATTAAATCCATCTAGATTATGCTTGCGATTGCTGCATATCATGACTATGAGATTTGGCAAATGGATGTCAAAATTGCTTTCCTGAACGGAAACCTTGAGGAGGATGTGTATATGACACAACCTGATGGTTTCGTTCTTGATAGTCAAGCTAATGAGGTATGCAAGTTGCAGAGATCCATTTATGGACTCAAGCAAGCTTCAAGGAGTTGGAACATTTTTTAATAACTGCTTCATACTAGGGTACTCATAGAAATATATAAAGTAAAATGCATTTATATTAGAAAAAGTAAATGGGCCCAAAATTTTCATTTATTAAGTAAGGTATCATTTACAAAAAAGTTATCAAAACAGTGGACAGTGTAGCTATTGCTCCTTGCTTGCCGACGTCAATCCGACCGCATCCTCACCTAGATCCTGCAACACAAAGAGAAATAACGGGGTGAGCACAAAAATAATGCTCAGCAAGTAAATCCTCTACTCGTCTGTCCTCATAACTCTTTCTCTTAATTCTTTCCTTCCACACTTCTCATCTCATTTATTTTCTCTTTCTGTTTCTCTTTTTCACATAACTCTCTTTTATTAATTTTCTATTGTAAGTCACGGCCTCATCTTACCGGAGGCACGGCCAGGTGGAGTTCACAAAGCACCAACCCACTCTTCGTGACTCTACTCATTCTCTCTTCATTCTTTCTCATGTTTTTCTCATTCTTTCTCACTTAAATGTCACGGCCTCATCTTACCGGACGCACGGCCGGGTGGAGTTCACAAAGCACCAACCCTTTCGTGACTTCCGGGTGGAGTTCACAAAGCACCAACCCCTTCGTGACTTCCGGGTGGAGTTCACAAAGCACCAACCCACTCTTAGAGTTTTTCTCATTCTCTTTGCTCTTAAAGTAGCTTATTCACAAAATTCTCTACTCCTTCCCAAGCTACGTCTCAATGCACAATTTATGCATATGGATGGTTCATGCTTAAAATTTCTCACTTAATGCACAAATGCAATTTTGCATCAAAAATAGTCATTCCGCGCATGTCTTATTCAAGAAGGCATAACTCGAGTTATATACATCGGATTTCTATGATCTTAGTCTCGTTTTGAAGCTTAGAGACAGGGCTACAACTTTTATGTTAGGTCTAAGCCCTGTCCAATTGGTAAGATTCCCAAAAATCACTCAGAAAGTCACGGCTGTGACAGGGCACCCATGGTAACATGTTTTTACTTAGGACAAACCCTAATTCAATTATCATTCAATTTGTTTTCTAAACCATCCAAAATGAGAAAATAATTCTCTGTAAAATCACCATAACCCCACAGCACAACACTCCCACAATACTTCTTCAATTCTTTCAATTTCAACTCAAACTACATTCTCATCACTCAATAACACTTCTCATAATTGAAGTGTATTCAACAACCACAAAGCAAATATTCAACTCAACTCAATTCTCAATCACATAACATACTTATACATACATAAATCTCTACTCAAAGGATTTCTCAAATCTCAACTTGGGGTGGATTTAGTTACCTTGTAATGGAGAGATTTCACTAACACTTTTCCTTTCCTTTGATAGCTTGTCTCTTCTCTACAACTTTAAACAATAAAACCATAAGACTTTAATATACATTATTCATCCCAAATCCATTTAAAGCAAGAATCCTCCTTAGGTGCTTAGATTAACTTTCTACCCCAAACTACTCAAAAGCCCTCTAAAATTCTGAAATATGAAAGAAGAGTTGAGAGGAAGTGGTGAATGGGAATGGCAGTGAGAAGAAATGAAGGGTTTTCTAAACCCAAACCCTTATTAACTCACAATTAACACCTGCTTTTCCCATTTTGCCTTGCTCTTTCTTGAAAATTCCATCTACATCCCTTAATCAATTACAATAATGCCCTCATTTTTATTGCATTCTGTAAAACCCCCCTCCAGTCAGGTATCCTCTGAATATCTCTTAATAAGAATCCCGAGGATACATGTCTAGAGAACGAGTTGTATTTAGAAAAAATCGTATAAGGAAATATAATAATAATATCCAAAACATGCATATAAATGTCACGCAGGATCCAAACTATAATTTACAAACTTTAAGAAATTACACAATTAAAAATATTTATAGGTGGGCTTCCAAAGGTTTTTCACAAATATTTATCATTACATTATTTATTCAATATAAACATCGAGATGAATAAATCATCTTCCCTCACGTGTATTCCCGCTGTCTCTAGCATCCCTCGCTTCTAGTCTACCTGCAAAGCAATCAACAATGAAAGGTGGAGCTATCGCTCAGTAAGGAATGATCTATTTCTTTCTAATGTACTATTTGTCTTTATTTAAACATATTTATTAACACATCACTATCTTTACATCTAGGATATTTCCCCTTTTATTCTAATTCATATGCTTTTCATCATTTTATCCCATGGCTATATAAACATCAATGTGTACACATACATAAGTATGTAAACTAGTACACACACACACATATCTGACACACTAACATCATCATCTAACATGAGTATAATCATCATGATAAATACATCATAACTCATGTAATGCAACTAAATGCATATGGAACTTTAACGCTAGCCGATCGGACCTTTCTTAGCATCTTAAGCACTTCATATCATCTAGCCTCATTTCATCTAGAGCTCATATCACGGGAGGTGTGCTTACGCGTTATTTGCATCTAAAGCATATATTCATCTTTCCTCAACCGTTATACTAGTGCTACGCGTTTTCCATCGTGTCTATTGCATCTCTATCATGTCTATTTGCATCTCTAACATCTTGGCATGTAATACATATTTTGGTGAGCTTAATACTTTTATTTCATCTATGGATTATCAATCCATTTACATTACCTCTTGCTCACATACATCATCTTAAACATGTATATATTGCATCTTCATGCCATTTCATAACATTAACATGTATTAACATCATGACCATGTATATCTTCAAATATCATCTAACTAATGGGTAAACATTAGTACTGGGATACTACATAAATACATTAATAATCAATTCATAATCATAAGAATTGATTATGTTAATCTTAAACTTTAATAACCATTTTATGCTTCAGGCCATTTCCATCCTTCTCTGAACGAATTGGCTCTTGGCATAAACTAAAAACTATAGGTCGTGTCTTAGCTTTATAATGCTTCAGAAATAATTCATTTAGATTTTTAAACTCAGTTATGGTCGAAATACAGAAGCAGGGTTAACAAAACCTCCAAGCTCACTAAATCCGAATTTTCATATTAACTATGCCACATCAATTCCTATTAACTTAACCAATAGTTAACTTATGGATCAATAAGCCTCCCCTTAATAGTCTTTAACATCTTAAAGGAAGTGTAAAATCTCTTCCAATAATCATCCTTATTGCTATAATATTGTAAGCTAATGCAAACAACACTCAACACTTCTAATAGCAACCATTCAACACCATGTGGCCTCCAATACTACAATTTTTGCCACATCAGTATCCACACTTCATTTTCTTCAATCAAACATCAAAACTCATAAAACATAAATAGCAATAACTTCATGTATAATGATTCAAGGCAATAGTAGAATAAATGAGTTCAACTACACTTGCCATCAACTAATTCTATGCCTTAAAGCTTTAATTTAAGGTTTCATAAAAAATCTACAAACCCTAGCATAAACCCTAAAGTCATGGAGGTTCTTCCTTACCTTTTTAAAGACTTCCTCCAACAAATCCTTTGCCTTTGACTTCTTTTACACCTTAATCCTACATATATAACATTACCTCAACACTACTTCAAATCTTCAAATCACATCAAACTAAAGTTTTTAATCCTTACCTAAAACCCTTCTAATTGAAGATCCAAGGCTCCTATCTTGTTCTCCTTGAAAATTTTGCGAAACTCCTTGAAAACCTAGAGAAAGAAAGCTTGTTTCATGGAAGATTGAGAGAAAATGGAAGAAATGTTGAAGAAAGGCTCTCTCCTTTGGCTTGAACGAATTTCATCTCATTTATGGAAAATATTTTATTTATTTTCCAAAATTATGCAATTGGCCCAATTATTTTAATTGTATAACTCATAAGTCCTTAATTCTTCATATAAGGGCATTTTGGTCATTTCACACTAGACATAATTTTACTTAATTAATGCCATTAATGCAATGAAGCCACTCATCCTTGACTTTTTCAATGCTTATCCATAGAAAAATAACCATTTTGCCCCTAAGCCTCTCTATGGATAATTGATCACTACCGTTCCAAATGAATTGACTATTTTGCCCTTGTTAGATTTTATGCTTTTTAATAAAATTAACATCTAAAGGACCATTTTGAGTTAGGAACATACCTTGATATCTTGGTATTACACATTCTCCATGAAATTCTATCTCTTTTCACTCCCCACTATTTCAACTAATTTTGAGTGAAAAGACCCTAATGAAAGTTTAAGGGATTTTCTTCACATTTTCTCAAAATAATTTTATAAAATTCAACTAAGGGCCAACCGACCAATATTAAACAGTATTCAACCCAAATAAGAGCAAAACAATAAACATTCAAGCAATACACCATAAATTACTACGTACCTCAAGTGGGGCTTACACATTCTTTTTGATGAAGCCGTAAGATTCGGTGTTATCAAGAACGAGATGAGCCCTGTGTTTACAAGAAAGTGAGTGGGAGCACAGTAGTATTCCTAGTGTTGTATGTCGATGAGATACTTCTGATTGGGAAGATATACCGAACTTGCAATCGGTAAAGACTTGGTTATCCAGTGCTTCTCCATGAGGACTTAGGGGAACAGCCTACATCCTTGGTATAAAGATCTATCATATAATCGTGTAGTTGCTTGGCCTAAGTCAGAGTGCATATATGACAAAGTACTAAAGAGATTCAGTATGGAAGAATCCAAAGGGATTTCTTCCGATGTCCCATGGTGTTTATCTCTCAAAGGAATTGTGTCCTAGAACACAAGATGAAGAGATAGGATGAAGGATCCCATATGCATCGCAATTGGATCCATCAGTATGCCATGATATGTACTCGGATTGATGTCTCATGGCTTTGAGCACTTGTAGTAGATATCAATCAGATCCAGGTAAGCATCACTAGATGGCTATCAAGAATATTCTTAAGTACCTGAAGAGGACTAAGGATATGTTCATGGTTTATGGAGGGAAGATGAGATCACTATAAGAGGATACATGGATGCTAGTTTCCAAACGAACAAGATGATTATCAATCACAATCAGGGTTTGTATTTTGTCTCAATGGCATGCAGTAGCTAGAAGAGCTCCAAGCAAGCACTATAGCTGACTCTACCATGGAGGCTATATATTGCATTGTCAGATGCGCCAAGGAGCAGTCTGGATTAAAAAGTTCATTACTGAACTTGGTGTGGTTCCCACGATTGTTGGTCCTATAGACATCTATTGCGACATAATGGAGCAACTGCTCAAGCTAGGGAGCCACGATCTCATCAAAGTCCAGACACATACTCACAGATTCCATCTCATCAAAGAGATTTGAGAGGAAGACGTGTAGATTAGTAAAGTACATACTGATGACAATCTCGCAGATCCACTAACAAAGCCTCTGTCGCAGCAGAAGCATGAAAGACACTTGAGATCATTTGGTATTAATACATGAATGATTGGCTATAGTGCAAGTGGGAGATTGTTAGAGTAATGCCTGAGCCAATCATTATTGTAGAATTGACTCTTTGTAATAATGTTCATTAATCAATAAAGGCAATTTATTCTATATCACGTAATCATTATTATTGCAATATGTATTGATATATGTCCTTAGAATGGTAGAATCGTGACGACGGTATCATTTGTTCAAATCTTGATAGTGAGAACCCTATAGCACATATGGTGGCCATTCTAGAAACCCGTAGCCCCAGTATTATTCTGAAGTAAGGGCACAAATAATACGGTAAGGCTACCATAGTGTTGAACGACCCTATCGAAAGGCAGTGACTGATCTCACTTGTCAAGGTTGTTTGGTACAACCTGGGGCAACACATGGGTGCTTGTTGTAGGCGGATATCCCGTAGCAATTTCACTGGACAGACCCACTAGGATTCCATGTGGATGGTAACCCCAGTGTCTATGGAGCACCTCTAACGAATGGTGGGGCATGTGAACCTTAGACTTGAGATCCCTGGAGCGCCTTGTGCACCAATTGGTGTAGTTTGACACTAGCCTAACTCAGTTCTATGCAGAGCTGTCAATACGTGGGGATTGGCTGCATCAAGGAATTGTAACAACTTGGTAGATTACAAGGATTCTCACTCCCGCGTACGGCAGAAGTTATCTCACGGCCAATTCATACATGGCAATGACACTAAAACTGTGGCCACAATGGGATTGAGTTGTTGCTTTACTGGATTTATATACAGGTCATTGGTCTAGAAACTGAATACATAATATCGAGAGAAACCAAAGGTTGACACTATTTCTATGCCTTCATCTCATCAAGATAATGAATGATGAAAGGATCGAATTGTCGGCAACCATATCGTTGACAGGTAGCTACTTTGCTGAATCCTAATATATCGGGTGGCCATGATGCCTTGCTAAGACCAACTTGGTCTGTGTATCAGTGAGATGATTAATTTGTTAATCGCGATACTATGCACTACTGGTATGATGAGCCCTATGGGTCAACACATAGAAGATAATTTAAGACTTAGGAAGAAAGAAGGCGTTTTCGTCTTTTTAGGGCAAAGGGTATTTTGGTAATTTCACAGTGCAATTAAATTTGCTGAGGTCGTAGCCTTTATTTAATTTATTAGAAAAATTAAATAAGTGAAATTACGTTTAAATATGTGTTCGTATATATTTAATTAAATCATCATTATTGTTAAATGTTAATATATAGATTAAATATATATTAATTGATTTTAATTGAGATAATGATGAAATAAAAAATAAATATCTAATTGGGAGTGTTTGGTAACATTGGGTGTTTGGGTTGGAGCCCAAGCCTATTCCATAAGGGAATAGGGCAACTAAAATATGACTATAAAAGAAAAAAAGGTGTGTGTGATTTTTAAATGATTTATTCTTTGATTGAGAAAGAAAACACACAACCCCAAAAGCACTCTCTCCCACGCCACATTGCATATTTGCTTTGAAATCAAAATCTTTTGATTTTTCTTCTTTGTTCTTAAGGCTAAAGAAGATCTAGGAAATCCCTCTTTAGTTCCTTGCGATTGTCTTCGTGTGGACTTCATCGGTTCGATCCTACACTTGGGTCAATAGCAAAATACGTTCAGAGATAAAATTGGAGGAGCCTCCAACGTGGGTATGGTTCCTAAACTTCAAACTGATTTTCTACAGATTCTTATAATGTATAAACTGTAATTTATGTGCTCTGATTTTGGGTTCTAAGGAATGATCCATTGTTGTAAATTTTTGTTTTCTGCTGCGTAACTGGATCACTTCCTAACAAAGAGGAAAAGGGTAAACTTATGGGTTGTTAATGTAAACTAGTTTAGTTTACATGGGCCCTTGAATAATATTTGATTATTCAAAGGGAAAATTAATAAATACTTGTGCTCCTTTGAAAATAAGATTTTATTGGGGCATGCAAGTGAAAAACCACTAATTACAAAATGGCCCATGTATATATAAATGCAAATGGTTGCATTTCAAGTTATGTTTTTCATTTTGTTCACTCAAAGAAAAACAATCTCTCTCTCTCTTAGGGTTCAGCCACTCTCTCAAGGTGGTGTTAAAGTGTGGAGGATTCACCCTTTTGAATCTTGGCTGCATCAACCTTAAGCAAAGGAGAAGGTATAATGTTTTCAAGCTTTGTTTGAAATTTGTTTGAATCCTATTAATCCAACCCTTTCATGCTTTCAATCTACATTTTCTGCCACCTCTTCATGGTTTTCTTTCATTTGGGGTTTGAGTAGGATGCAGAATTACAAGTGGATTTAATTCTGCAATCCTTGCCTGACTCTTATGCACCGTTCATAATGAACTTCAATATGAACGCTATGGTGAAAACCTTTTCAGAGCTTTTGAACATGCTAAGGACTACAGAGCAGGACTTGAAGAAGTCCAAGCCTGTTTTATTGGTAGCTGCCAGTAAAAGAAAGGGTAAGGGCAAGGGAAAGGCCAAGGCCAATCCTAAGCCCAAGCCCAAGCCCAAGCCTAAAGGACAAGATGCTCTCAAGCCTGCAGGTGGTGTTGGGAAAGGTGGGAAGGTAGTCTGCTTCTATTGTGGCAAGCCTGGCCACTGGAGGAAGCACTACAAGGCTTTCCTCGCAAACAAGAAGAAGTCAGATGCTTTGACTTCAGGTATGTTTATGATTGAGATTAACTTCTCTCCTTCAACATCTTGGGTCATTGACACAGGATGTGGTACTCACATTTGTACTGATGTACAAGGACTAAGGCAGAGTAGAGTGCTTGCCAAGGGAGAGGTAGACCTACGAGTTGGAAATGCAGCACATGTGGCTGCATTGGCTGTAGGGACTTATTGTTTATCTTTGTCTACGGGCTTGTTATTGGAACTACATAACTGTTATCACGTACCTTCTATTTCTAGAAACATTATTTCAGTATCCGCTTTTGATAATATAGGATATCGTTTTGAGTTTCTAATGGATTGTTGTCCTTTAGTTTGAATGGTATTCTAGTTGGAATTGCAAGGTTATATAACAGATTATATGTTCTTAATTTGAACAATAAGGATATTCTCAATGTTGAAACTAAGAAGCTAAACATAGCGAACAAAACCATACATACCTCAGGCATTGTAGATTGGGTCATGTTAATCAGACCCGCATTGTAAAACTTCAAAGGGATGGCGTTTTGGACCCTTTTGACTTCTAGTCATTTGAGGTATGCGAGTCATGCCTTTTAGGCAAGATGACCAAGTCACCTTTCACAGGATAAAGTGAAAAGGCTACTGAACTATTAGACATCATCCATAGTGATGTATATGGTCCACTAATAGTTGAAGCCAGAGGTGGATATTCCTACTTCATCACATTTACTGATGACTTTGATAGATATGGTTATGTCTACCTCATGAGACATAAATCTGAAGTCTTTAATAAGTTCAAAGAATTCAGGAATGAAGTACAAAATATTTTGGGCAAAAGTATTAAAGTTCTTTGGTCGGATCGAAGAGGTGAATTCTAATCCAACCTTTTTTCAGCAGACCAAGTATACTTGTGGGTACCCATAAAAAAAAGGGAAAAAACGCTTAAGGGTTAGTGGTTTACTGGGTTAGGTTACTCCTCTTCCTTTCTCCTTACTTAGTCGACAACTACCATACCCATACTTCATCTCGTTTCATTCGCACTTCAACACCCCCCCTTTGTCATCGGCGTTGCTCACTGACAATTATGCCCTCCAGCTTCAACTATTATTTCGTACCTTTAATTTTTAGAAATATTATTTCAGTATCCACTTTGGATGATATAGGATATCATTTTGAAATTTTTAATGGATTGTTGTCCTTTAGTTTGAATGGTATTTTATTTGGAACTATAAGATCATATAACAGATTATATGTTCTTGATTTAAACGATAACGATATTCTCAATGTTGAAACAAATAAAGCTAAGCATAGCAAACAAGCCTAAACATACCTTTGGTATTGTAGACTGGGTCATATCAATCAGACCCACATCGTAAAACACCACAAAGATGGAGTTTTGGATCCTTTTGACTTCTAGTCATTTGAGGTATGCGAGTTGTGCCTTTTAGGCAAGATGACCAAGCTGCCTTTCCCAAGACAAAGTGAAAGGGCTACTAAATTGTTAGGCATCATCCATAGTGATATATTTTGGTCTACTAACAATTGAAACTAGAGGTGGATATTCATACTTCATCACATTTACTGATGACTTTGGTAGATATGGTTATGTCTATCTTATGAGATACAAATCTGAAGCCTTGGATAAATTCAAAGAATTCAAGAATGAAGTACATAATATGTTGGGCAAGAGTATTAAAGCTCTTTGGTCAAATTGATAAGGTGAATACTTGAGCTCTGGGTTTTATGAATACCTGAAGGAGTGTGGGATAGTATCACAACTCACTCTTCCTTATACGCCTCAACACAATGGTGTGTTAGAAAGGAAGGATAAGACTTTACTTGATCTGGTCAGGTCTATGATGAGTTTTAGTGATCTACTCGCATCATTCTAGGGTTATGCCCAATAACTATGACTCACATACTGAATCGTGTGTTGTCAAATTCTATAGATAAAACTCCTTATGAAAGATGGGGTGGGCGAAAGCCTAACTTGTCTTATCTGAAGATTTAGCGTTACGAAGCTTATGTCAAGAAATTGACTTCGAACAAGCTGAGCCTGAAATCTAATAAATGTATATTTGTGGGGTATCCTAAGGAGACCAAAAGATACTATTTCTACCACCCAAAAGAGCTCAAAATTTTTGTTGCTTGTACTAATGTCTTCTTAGAGAAGGAATTTTTTCTAAGAGGTACTAGTGGAAGAAAAGTAGAACTCGATAAAGTTCTAGTACCACAAGATACATTAGACGAAGCATTGAATGATGTGCCACAAGAAGTGGTTGAACATTATGAGCAGGTTACTCCACAATCTTGGATCAAAGTGAACCACTTCAAGTAGCACGAGAATTGTGTAGGTATAAAAGAGTATGTCATGAGCCCAAGAGATATGGTTTTCTCGTGACTCAGCATGACGACGACCTAGTCTACCAAGACAAAGAACCTAGAACCTACAATGTGTTAGAGTAGGTGCCCTAGAGCCAATCCTATTTTGTAAATTGACTCTTTGTAATCACGTTTTATTATCAATAAAGGCATTTATCTATATCATGTGATCTGATTGTATTCGTATAAGAAAATGATATGTCTTTAATCGAGTGTTTGAAATCTTAATAGTGAGAACCCTATGAGCACATAGCCCCAAAAACTTGATGCGTTGTTACTACAACGTGCAATATATAGCAAGTATACTAGTCGCTCAAGTAATAGAGTGATGAGTGAGTATCGTTCCCATGAGGATTGTTCACTAAGCACTAGGTTTCCTACTGTTCTCAAGTTGAAGCAATCAAATTCTTTTGGATTAATGGGAGCAATTTAAACTAAGACTAAAACAAAATTTACTAAACTAAAATTTAACTATGAACGCAAGATGTAAAACACGGATAAAATCAATTCAAACAAATGGGTAGGGTTTTGACTTCATTCGAACTCTATGGGTTCTTTAAAGAATTAAACCAAATTCATATTCACATGCATTGATTGTAAATCGAACTCTCTAAAGTGTCAAACATACCTTCTCGGGCTATGTTTTCCTACTCTTCCCTATTGACCTTCCGCACCCAACAAATTGAAGGTTAATAAATCTAAGCTCATTAAGCACAAGAATCCTAGATTGATTTCATTGGTTCTTGAATCTATCTCTAGCATCCAATACTATAATGGTGATTACCCAAGAAGCCTAACATGATTCATTTCTCAATCTCATCATGTTCATCACATATAAACAGTAAATTCAGAGTAATCACACAATGTAACACCCCACTTGAGGTACGTAGTTAAGATTTGATGAATGGCTTGAATGTTTATTAATTTATCCTCATTTGAGTTTGTATGTTGTTAATATTGTTCGGTTTATCCTTGGATGAAAAGGTGTCTTGGTTTGGTTGAGTGATTCCCTGAAAATTTGTAAGACTTGGCGGTATATTAGGGTTACAGTCTTCCTCGGGACGAAGAATAATCGTCGCCGCGGCGATGAGGAGGTGCTACAACCCATGTAGCTTCTGTGAGACTTCACCGGGGTGAAGAAAATAGCTTCGCTGCGGCGAAGACCCGGCTGAATGTTCCCCTTGAGTTTTTGAGATTTCTTTCTTTTGAGACTCAATGACCATTCTACCCCTTTTTAGCAGGAAAAGTGGGGAGTGAATTGTAAGAAAATTTCATGGAGAATAGTTTGATTGGGGTTGTGTTTGCAAAGAATGAAAGGTCTTAAATGGAATTTCAAAGAGAGAGTAAGGGTATTTTGGGAAAGAGTGGAGAAAAATATGTGATATTAAGGGTTAGCTTTAGAAACCCTTTCATTTTGTTTCTTCACCACCGCCTCTTTCATCCCTTATTTCTCTCAATTTTTCATTCAAGATTCCAAGGATCTTTGAAGAGCTTTTGACTAGAATTTGTTACAAGTTGATCCTAAGCACTAAAAGGTGAGAATCCTTACTCTAGAAGCAATTTTTATTTGTTGAAAGAGTGGGATCCTTATTAAGTTTTGTATTGAAGGTTAAGAGAAAGTGTCAAGCCATCAAGAGTAGAGAGGTTTAGTGGATTCTACTTGTGTCCAAGGTAAGTAAATTCACCTAAGTTGTGATTTACTTGATTGAATGATGTGTAGAGATTTTTTGATATATGCTTGATGCTTGAATTTCTATGTTTAAATTGAGTTGATGAGTTCAAGGTTGTTATAAGAAAGAATTTCCACCATGAGAAGGGTGGATTGTGTTGTTAAAGTTGGGAAGAAGTGTGAATAGAATTAGAAGGATTTGAGAAGATTATTTGAAGTGTATTTTTCCTTGCAGGTTGTATGATGTTTTAAAGGAGTTGAACTCCTATTTTGGATGATTAAGAAAGAAGTATAATTAAAGTTAGAATAGAGTTTATGTATGCACACATGTTGTTTGATGAAATGTCTAAAAGAAGCATGAGTAGAAGTAGAGAACCTTACTTTATGCAACATAGCATATTTGCATGTCATGAATGCATATAAGAAAGATTTTAGGCATGAGCCATCCATATGCATATGTTTAGTTGAGTAATCACATGAGAAAGAAATATGAGAAATGAGAAAGAAACACTCTATGAATAGAGTTAAAGAAAAGAACCAATTCTCTTAGAGTAAAGAGAAAGAAAGAACTAGCGCTAGAGGATAAAATGATTATTAAGTGCTATAGAAAAGAAAAGAAAGTAGGTTGTGCGATGGGGAACTCGTGAGTGTAGAGTTACCCTCATGTAACCCGTTATGAGAAAGAACGATCTCCGCCATGAGAGAGCGGAATGCATGTAAATCGCTATGAGAAAGAGCGATCTCCGCCATGAGAGAGCGGAATGCATGTGACCCGTTATGAGAAAGAACGGTCTCCGCCATGAGAGAGCGGAATGCATGTAAACCGCTATGAGAGAGAGAGCGGTCTCCGCCATGAGAAAGCAGAATGAGATTGAGAAAAAGGAAAGAATAGAAAGAAAAGAAGAGAAAGAAAAAAAATGAGAATTTGAATTAGAAAATCGATAAGAATACAAAGAGAATTGATGAGTAATGCACGGGGATGATAGAGTAAGAGATTTTTACTTACTGAGCATCTTTGTGCTCACTCCGTTGTTTTCTTTGTTGTACAGGAAATAGGTGAAGACCTGGTCGGATGGACGTCGGCAAGGGGGGAGACTTGGCTGCACTGTCCACTGTTTTCGTTTTTGAGAGTCTTTGTACACATGATGTTTTGTTTTGTAAAGAAAGTAATTATTAAGTAAAGAAAATTTTTTGGGCCCAACTGTTGTGATAAATATGCTGTCTTTTTATTAATCTATATTATGATTTTGGTAGAAGAAAGTAGTTGTTACACACAATCAAAGCAAACAGTAAGAAGGAATCTCGCCGTGGCGACAAAACAAGCTAAATCTGGTGCGTGACTAACTCATTTTGCTGCGGCAAAGAACAACCTTTGCCGCGGTGAAGCTTCATGAAGAATTCTAAAATTATAGAATTACCCTCCACTCGCTTCTTTGCTTGAATCTTCGATCTTCGGTGCTCTCCCTTGGGAACAAGCTTCATCGTGCTTGACTCTGCTTCATAACTCTCTAAACTTCTAAGATCCGCTTGCTTTTGAGTCCAGAAACTCCAAATCTGCCTTTATTCGCTCAAAATATCTATTTTAACCTGAAACACGAAATGTAAGGAATCAAGTAGCAATTCAGGCATAAATGAACTAAGAAGTATCTAAAATCCGCCCTAAAAGCTTAAATAAACTAGTATAATCCTCGGATTATCAATGGTAGAACCGTGACGAGGGTATCGAGTGTTTGAAATCTCGATAGTGAGAACCCTATGAGCACATATGGTGGTCATTCTAGAAACGTTCATAGCCCCAGTACTATCCTGACCTGAGGCACAGATAATATGGTAAGGCTATCATAGTGTTGGACGACTTTGTCGAAAGATAGTGACAAATTTCACTTGTTAAGGTTGTTTGGTGACAACCTGGTGCAACACATGGGTACTTGTTGTAGGCAGATTCACCAGACTAGGCCATCAGAGGATTCCACATAGATAGTTACCCCAATGTCTGTGGAACAAATCCTCCAACAAATGGTGGTGCACGTAATCCTTAGACTTGGGATCATTGGAGCACCTTGTGCACTGATTGGTGTAACGCTAGCCTAACATAGTTCTATTTAGGACTATCAGAATGATAGTGGTTGGCTGTATTGAAAAGTGAATCAAGACTATGGTGGATCGACAAAGGATTCATCACTCTCGAGTATGGGAGAAATTATCTCACTGAGCAATTCAGTAGATGACAACGAAATTAAATCTGTGGCCATAGTGGGATTGAGTTGTAGCTCAATCCAATCTATTATGGTCGTTGGTCCAATAATCGAATATTGAGATATCAAGGAAATCCGAGGTTGATACTACTTCTATGCCTCAGCCTTGATGAGATAATAGATGATGAAAGGATTGGATTGCACGGTAACCATATCATTGATAGGTAGCAGTTTCGTTGAATCTGACTCTATCAGGTGGCCATGATGCCTAGCTAGAGGCCAATCTTGGTCTGTGTCTAGTGAGATGATTGATTGATTGTCAATCGCGATACGATTCACTGCCGATATGATGAGGAGCCTACAGGTCACACACATAGAAGACGGATTAAGAATAAAATTCGTGAGAAGGGTATTTTCATCATTTGTGATAAAAGGGCATTTTCATCTTTTAAGATGAAAGGACATTTTTGGTAATCTCACAGTGTAATTAAATTTACTGAGGCTGTTGCCTAAATTTAATTTCATGTGGAAATTAAATTAATGAGATTATATATATTTAAATATTTAGTTTAAATATATATTTAAATATAATGGATATTATCCAATATTAATATTTATTATTAATATTGATAATGTTTGGTTGCAAGGGTAGTCTATTCCAATATCCAATTGGAATAGATAGCTATTCCAAATTGGAATAGGGTTTTACTGTGCACTATTTAAGTGCAACTTAAATTAATTCATTAAGTTGAATGAAATAATATATTGTAACAATTAAAAATAAACCCTAGCCTCCTCTCTATCTCTCAAAATGTGGTGAGAGAAGAATTTTTCTCTCAAAGAAAAAATTCTGCAGTTTTTATTCTTTTAGTTGAGTGAATTACCTAGCCTAATAACTCCGAAACGACGTTTATCCCATCTTCGTGTGGATACCGGGAGTTCATTCCTAACTTGGAGTGAGAGCGAATCACATCAATCGGAGGAGCCTCCAAATGTTGGTATGACATTTAACTTGATTTAAATATTTTTTTTGTATTAAAATGGTGTAGATCTGTAATTGGATCATTGGTTTTATGGTTTTTATGATCAAATTTTTTTTTTTTATATTTCTGCTGCGTAACAGATCCAAAAACCAACATGATGACACTATATCGGATCCAGATTCCATTAGATGGCTTAAAGCCATGAAATTTGCGATGGACTCCATGTACCAGAACCAAGTATAGTCTCTAGTGGATCCACTTGAAGAGGTAAAACCCATAGGGTGTAAATGGGTCTTCAAGAAGAAGATTGACATGGATGGCAACGTGCATACCTATAAGGCATGGCTGGTTGCCAAAGGTTTAAAACAAATTCATGACATTGACTATGATGAAACCTTTTTGCTGGTTGCCATGATTAAGTCTATCCAAATTATGCTTGTGATTGCTGTATATCATGACTATGAAATTTGGTAAATGGATGTCAAAATAGCTTTCTTGATTGGAAACCTAAAAAAGGATGTGTATATGACACAACCTGATGGTTTCATTCTTGATGGACAAGCTGATAAGATATGCAAGTTGCAGAGGTCCATTTATGGACTCAAGCAAGCTTCTAGGAGCTGAAACATTAGTTTTGATGAGTCTATAAAAGACTTCAGTTTCATCAAGAACAAAAAAGAGCCATGTGTTTACAAGAAAGTAAGTGGGAGTGTAGTTGCATTCTTGGTGTTGTATGTCAGTGACATACTTCTAATCAGGAATGATATACCAAACTTGCAATCGGTAAAGACTTGGTTATCCAAGTGCTTCTCCATGAAGGACTTAGGAGATGCAACCTACACCCTCGGAATAATGATTTATCGTGATAGATCGTGTAGGTTGCCTGGCCTAAGTCAGAATACGTACATAGACATGGTACTGAAGAGATTCAGTATGGAAGAATCCAAGAAAGGATTTCTTCCGATGTCACATGTGTCCTAAAACACAGGATGAGAGAGATAGGATAACAAGGATCCCATATGCATTTGCAATTGGATCTATCATGTATGCCATGCTATGTGATGATAATGCAAAATGTCATATTTACCCCCCTTAATGTCTAGTCTTTTATACTTATCTTCTGCCTAAATGTACTCATTATTATTCTATTGTTATTTAGGATGCAAATGGAGGCGTTAATTGCAAAACGGAACTAATTAGGTGAATTTGGACAGTTTCGACATTGTTTTGTAATCTCGGCATAACTCTCTCATCCAAGCTCCGATTGAGGTGATTCAAAATTCTATGGAACTTTAAGAAAGAGATCTACAACTTTCACTGAGTTTGGAGAGGTACTCGCTGCATCAAGGTTGTAATCGGGCTTGAATTTGACGCACCTGCACTACCGACGTTCTGGAACATTCTGCCTTGTCATGCAAGTCCAATAGGCAGTTTATTATTGGAAGATTTGAAAACCTGTTGCACGCAAGTTACAGCTAGAATTACCACTTTCCTATTTTGTATTAAGACTTTATTTTATTTTCAATTACTCAGATTAGGATAAAGGTTATTTTGGGATTTTAGAATATTTTTAGGAGATTTAGATTTAGTAGAATTAAAATTTGAATTGGATATTTAGAGAGAGAGATCAGATTAGGGATTAGAAATATCACACACGCCTCTCTCTTCTCTCTTCTAGAATTCGTTTTCTTGAGTTTTTCATAGCCATGAGCGGTTAAACTTTTATAACTTGGTCGAAGGAAACGGAGGCCTCGGAATCAATAAATTGTGAGATCTAATCTGTTTTTCTTTATTGTTCAATATATGTTTTGAGTATTGGATGTTCTTCTATGCATATTGTCATGATTGTTGCGTTTAGTTACTAGGAGGCCTACTAGTTTATTATTTGTTGCAATCTACTGCTAAGTTAGATATCAAATCCGTAATTGTTTGATCCCTTAAACTTGTGAAGTAATTAGGGTTTAATAATTTGCTGCGTCAGGAATCATTAAATCTTAAGAAGAACATTCAACTAAATTAAATACAACCACTTGTGTTTGTGTTGTTCAGCTTCATCGATTTTTCTCACCCTTAAGGCTACCACCAGATTAAACCTTTAGCGCTTGTCTAGGGTTGTTTAGTAGTAAGATTAATTAGATCGCTTGTTTCCTAATTAATTACAACTAAGGAGAAATAGGAAAATAGTTCCCATGATAAATACTCAAAGTATGAATTGATTTATTTTTGCATCGATGATCAGTTGTAAGATTCTGATGGTGGATGTGACTTAGACCAAGGTTTGTTATTTTGATTGATTGATTAATTTGAATTGTTGTTTTCCTAAAATTGTTTCTGTTTAACTCAAACACCCCCCCCCCCCCCCCCCATACTGGTTCACGTAACATTACATTCGGCTAGACACTCTCTGTGGGAATGATCCTGACTCACACTACTACATGTGTTTTTAGGTTTTAATTCTGGGTGCCTACGACAACATTCCAGATTTTGGCACCGTTGTCGGGGAGTGATTCTAGTTGATTTTTGTACTTCTTGTGATTCTTATTTCGTTCTTGTTATTTTTCTTTTTCTTTTTTTTTCCAGAAAAAATATAAAAAAAATTTTGGCAGTACTGTTCACAATAAGATTTTTGGTGGAATTAGGAGTGGTGCGAGTACCCGTTTCGAAGAAAATGAAATTCTAAGCAAGACTAGTTAAGCCATTAAGGATTCACTAGCCCCACCCTCTCGAGGCCAAAAAACAACGTTTGATAGGGTTTTTGGCTAGTTTTGTGTTTTTGGTCATAAAAAAAATTTTTAATTTTAATTTTTTTTTATTTTCTAGTTAGTTTTCATTATTTGTCATTTGTGATTTAACATTCGACCCAGAATTGAGAGCACTTTGCACAGGTTAAGGAAGGAAGTTCAGAGAAATTCTGAGGAAAGTAATTTGGCTTTTGATCCCCAATTTGCTAGCAACTCTGATTTAGAAGAGGAGGACGTCATGGCTAGAAATCGAACTT
>NW_022195108.1:0-25000 GCF_008641045.1 Pistacia vera | reverse complement strand
TTTTGCCTTTTCTTTGCATTTCATCTTACATTGGGGACAATGTTAGTTTTAAGTGTGGGGGAGGGGATTTAGGTTGTGTTTTAATTTAAAGTGTTCAAAAAAAAAAAAAAAAATTAGTTTTTGTTTTTAGGAAGGTTTATGCTTTAAGTCATGTCTTTGAACGTCTAGTGATGCATGAAATAGTAACTTGACTTTGTTATTGAGCAAATTCCTTGACTTAGGATGTTTGCAATATTTCATAAAAGAGAGTTAATCAGATTTGAATCTTTGTAGTTTGAAACAATATGTCTTGATAAGTTGTGTGAACTTGGTGACGAAGCATGATTGAGGAGTGTATAACAACCCTTAGGAAAAAAAAAAAAATTGTTTCTCTTAAGCTAGTCCTAAATTTGGGTTTAAGCAAATAGGAAAAAGAAAAGAAAGGTATGTGGTGAGTCGAGATGGAGCATAAAACACACTCACTCATAAACACAACCATGAAATGAGATGGAGCATAAAATGCACTCATTCTTTTTTAAAATAATAATAATAATAATATCCTAGTTTGCTACCCGGGTTGTAGTAGTAAAGAGAAACTGTTGAGAAAAAAGTTGAGAGGTGAGTTGTAAATGAATTGGTTGTGATTAGTTTCGTTGTTTGCATTGACTTATTGAGAGTAATTGTGGAAAATGATGAAGAGAGATGAATGTCATTAACTCTACTTTATTTTATTTTGTTGCTTCCTAAGTTAGGTGTGAGTATGCATGGATTAAATATTGTTGCTTATGCATCATGATGGTATTCTTGATATGACTTGAGATGATGGTGTTCTTGATATGACTTGAGTGTAGTGTTTGTTTGAATTAGTTTGCCTGAGGGCGTGCAAAAGCTAAGTGTGGGGGAATGCTATGTACTCAGGTTGATGTTTCATGTGCATTAAGCACTTGTAGTAGATATCAATCGGATCTAGGTAAGCATCACTGGATAGCTATCAAGAACATCCTTAAGTACCTGAAAAGGTCTAAGGATATGTTCTTAGTTTAAGGAAAGGATGATGAGATTGTTGTTAGAGGATACAGTAATGCTAGTTTCCAAACAGACAAAGATGATTATCGCTCGCAATCTAGTTTTCTATTTTGTCTTAATGGAGCTATATTGAGCTAGAAGAGCTCCAAGCAAAGCCCTATAGCGGACTCTACAACGAAAACTGATTATATCACATTATCTGATGCGGCCAAAGAGGCGGTTTGGATTAAGAAGTTCGTCACCAAACTTGGTGTGGTTTCCACTAATGTTGACCCAATAGATGTCTATTGTAACAACAATGAAGCAATAGCTCAAGCGAAGGAACCACGGCCTCACCAACAATCCAAACACATACTTAGGCGACTTCATCTCATTAGAGAAATGGTTGAGAGAAAAGATGTGCAGATTTGCAAAGTACATACTGATGACAATCTCGCTGATCCACTGACAATGGCTCTATCGTAGTAGAAGCATGAAAAGCACTTAAGATCATTTGGTATTAAATACATGAATGATTTGCTATAGTGCAAGTGGGAGAATGTTAGAGTAGGTGCCCTAAAACATTTTGTAATGTTGACTTTTGTAATAATGTTTATAATCAATAAAAAGGCTTTTTCTACGTTATGTAATTCACATTTATTATATGTTGTGATATATGTCCTTAGAATGGTAGAACCGTGACGAGCATATCGAGTGTTTCAAATCTTGATAGTGAGGACTCTATGATCATGGAGGTTATTCTAGAAATGTCTATAGCCCTAGTATAATTCTGACAAAGGACGCAGATAATACGGTAAGACTATCATAGTGTTGAATGACCCCGTCGAAAGGAATTGACTGATCTCACTTGTCAAGGTTGTTTGCCGACAACCTTTGTAACACCCAAATCAAGGTACGTAATTTTACTTATGCCCTAATACCCGTAGTTTGATTTTTTTGAAGTTACCTTAGACAAATTTGAAGGAAAATTCCTTAAAACTTCATTAGGGGTAAAATGGCCTTTTCACTCATAATTAGATGAAAAAGTGGGAAGTGAAAGGAAGCAAAATAATGTGAAGAAGATAATAAAAATGAGGGTATTTTAGTAATTGACTAAAGGATATAGATGGAATTTCATAGAAAGTGAAAGGGCAAAATGGGAATACATGCTTATATTATTTGATATAAGGTTTCATTTGAAGAAACCCTAACCAAAATGCAGCCCTTGTTCACGACATCTTCTCCCCATTTTCTCTCAATTTTCTTCACTAAATTTCAAGGGGAAATCATAGGATTTGGCTTGGATTTTCATAGATTTTCGATCCTAAAGCATCCTAAGGTAAGATTCTAGCAAAAAGGAGTGTGATTAAACTTTAAAGTTTTAAATTCTTATGGTTTCTATATGATCTAGGTCCAAGAGGAAGAGATTTAGAGCAGAAAAGGAAGTGATCTCACATATTCAAGGTAAGTAAACCTAGTTTGAACCTTAATTTGAGCAAGACTTGTGTTGAATGAATTATTGCATGTTTGTATGTGATGATATGAGAGAATTATTTGCTGTTTTTGATGTTTAATTACGTATTAATTCTAGCCATGAGAAGTAGTGTATGGTTATGTGATGATTTGGTAAAGTTGTGGAAGATTTTGTGTTGAAATTTTTGGAGTGTAGAGAAGTGAGAAATTCGGCCACGTTTGATACTAAATTTAGTGAGTTTTTGGCTCACAATTTGGTTGAATTAGAGAGTTGTGGAAGTGTAGCCAACATGGTAGTTGCATGTGCATATGAAGTGTTTGATGAAAATCCAAAGAGAAAT
Source organism: Pistacia vera (assembly GCF_008641045.1). Taxonomy (NCBI): domain Eukaryota; kingdom Viridiplantae; phylum Streptophyta; class Magnoliopsida; order Sapindales; family Anacardiaceae; genus Pistacia; species Pistacia vera. The sequence continues at coordinate 22,202 of NW_022195108.1, read as the reverse complement.
TGCATGCATGAGTTGGCTAAACCCTAATGAAGAAAGGGTTAGAGAAAGGCAAGAATTGAAGTTTGATGATAATCAATGAAATTAGTTGTTTCATGGGTTTTTTTAACATATTACATGTTTTCACAGGGGAGAATGATTGGGAAAGGTTAGGGAGTAAGTAGAGGTAAATAGGTATGGAAAAGCCTTAAAGTAGGCATGTTACCATGGTTGCGCTGTCAAATCCGTGGCCTTCTGAGTGATTTTTGGGCATCTTACTTATCGAACTAGGTTGAGGCCTAAACATAAAAGTTGTAGCCCTTTCTCTAAGCTTTAAAATGAAACTAAGACCATAGAAATCCGATCTGTATAACTTGAGATATGCCTTCTTAAATATGACATGTGCAGAATGACTACCTCAAAAGTGCTTCCACTTTATTAGTTTATTTTTAGTCTAATAATATATGATTGATTCCAAGTATGAAAATGATGCTTAAAGGGTTGCAAAGCATGTTTGAATGAGTGGTCTTTGTGATTATTTAATGATTGTATGAACATATATATTTGATGTAATGAATGACCATGGAGGCTATGTGTAATATGTTATATATTACCTAAGTATGAGCTTGTGGATGTATAAACAAGCCTAAGGATGATATGTTTCTATGAATTTGTTATGCATCCATGAAATGGTCATGATGAAATGATATGTTCATATATGGAAAGTGTATGTTTTTAAAGAATGCAAGTGTAGAATTTCTGTAGCTTGGAAATTCATGTTGAAATGTGCATAGTATCTCTTTCTATTCTTTTTCTACAACATGCTATGATATAAGGTTTTTGCAATGGGGAACCTAGACAGAGATGCCCACATACACGCGCCACGAGCGAGTGGCATCAGTGGAGAGATACAGTATTTGTACAGTCCGTGAGTAGTGTATGTGGATGAGGACTGTATCCAGTAAAGCAAACCTACATGCACGCTGCCACGAGCGAGCGACCACAGCAGAGAGATATAGTACTTGTATAGTCCGTGAGTAGTGCATGTAGATGAGGACTGTACCCACTCAAATGGCCAAGGTTCCAAATCCATGCATCAACCTAGTCCGATCGGAAAACCAGAATAAAAGAAGGAAAAGAAAGAGAAACAGAGAAGAAAAGAAAGAGATACAACATAAGAGACAGAAAACAGAAAAGAAAAAGAAAGTTCTTTTCTCAGGAAAATGTATCATTCTGCATATGTACTATGCTACTTACATGATTCAGTATTTCTTATGTGCTTGACGATGTACAATTTTAATCATTGTCTTTACACGTTGATAAGTAGCAAATCAAAGTATCAGAAAAGAATGCAGAATATCAGAAAGGAATGAAGAATATTAGCAAAGAATAAAGTGAGAAAAGAAAATCAAAACATGAGTAACGAAGGAAGAACAGTCGTGCAGTTTGGTTTATTTACTGAGCAATTAGTGCTCACTCCATTAATTTACTGTTTTGCAGGTACTAGATGATTTACGACCGAGTGGGACGTCAAGAAGCAGAGGAGTTTTGGCGGCACTGTTCAAAATTACCTTATGCTTACTAAAGTATATCAGTATTTTGTGTATATATTTATATGAATTAAAATTAGAATTTTTGGATGTTACATTATGTATATATGTTTATAAAAGTTATTTACTGGATTTTATCATATATTTCTCAAAGAATTACTAGTTGTACAGATATTACAACCTTGTGCAACACATGGGTGCTTGCCATAGGCGAGTTCACTGGACAGACCTACCAAAGGATTCCACATAGATGGTGACCCTAGTGTTTGTGGAATAAATCCTATAACGGATGGTGGTGCATGTGATCCTTAACTTGAGATCACTGGAGCGCCTTGTGCACCAATTGGTGTAGTTTGACACTAGCCCAATATGTAGTTCTATTCAGAGCTATCAGAACGGTAGTGATTGGCTACATCGAAAAGTGTATCAACACTATGGTGGATTGACAAAGGATTCATCGCTCCCGATATGGGAGAAATTATCCCACTGGTTAATTCGGTAAATGGCAACAACACTAATTCTGTGGCCTTAATGGGATTGAGTTGGGTCTCAATCCAATCTATATTGGTCATTGGTCTAGTAACCAAATACAAAGAGATGAAGGATATCTAAGGTTGACACTACTTCTGTACCTTAGCCTTGATGAGATAATGTATGATGAAGGGATTTGATTGCACGAAAACCATATTGTTTATAGGTAGCTATTTCGCTGAATCTGAATCTATCGAGTGGCCATGATGCATTGCTACATGCCAATTTTGGTCTGTGTATAGTGAGATGATTAATTGGTGTTAATCGCTATACTACTCACTGCCAATATGATAAGGAGCCTACAGGTCACACACTTGGAAGATAATTTAAGAATCTATAAGTGAAAATGTATTTTTGTCTTTTAAGATGAAAGGGTATTTTGGTAATCTCACATTACAATTAAAATTGTTGAGGTTGTTGCTTGTATTCAATTTTAATATTGAAATTAAAATTGTTGAGCTTTTATTTAAATTTATGTGTGCATATATTTAAATGGATTATTATTATTTAATGTTAATATATTAATGTTTGTGGATTTTAATAATAATAATAATAATTAATCAATTAAAATACCAATCTGGCTTGTTTGGCTACAAGGATGGATTAATAATGGAATCCATGGCTATTCCTAAATGGAATAGGGTTTTAATTAGTTGCACTGTATAAGTGCAACTTAAATTAAAACATAACATAACAATATTCAATATAAGCAATTAAAAACCCTAGCCACTCTTTCACGTGTTCATCAATTTTGGAGAACAAAGTTCTTCTCTTTTGATTCTTGAAACCATTGAGTTGTTCTAGCAAATTGACTCCTGGTTCTTCAGATTGTCTTCATGTTGATCAATGTTCATGCGATTCCATTCTTGAATCGATAGCGAAATCAAAATTTTGAAAGAGCCTCCAAAAGTAGGTATTGTATTCTAAATCCTTGTATGGATTCATTATTATATTGATTTTTTTATTATAAGCATGTAAACAATATAATCTATACCCAAATCTTGGCATAAGGTAATTGATCGGTATACTGATTTTTGTATTTTTCCACTGCATTTCATTAATCAATTACTTACATCAACATCTTGAATCATTGACACAAGGTGTGGTACTCACATTTGAGCTGATTTGCAAGGACTAAAGCAGAGTAGATTGCTCGCTAAGGGAGAGGTAGACCTACGAGTTGGAAATGGAGCACACGGGCTGCATTAGCTGTAGGGTCTATTGTTTAACTTTGCCTATGGGCTTATTGTTAGAACTTAATAATTGCTATTACATACCTTCTATTTCTAGAAACATTATTTCAGTATCCACCATGGATGATATGGGATATCGTTTTGAAATTTCTATTGGATTGTTGTCCTTCAGTTTTAATGGTATTCTATTTGGAAGTGCAAGGTCATATAGTGGATTATATATTCTTGATCTAAAAAAAAAAAAAGGATATTTTCAATGTGAAAACAAAGAAACTTAAACATAGCAAACAAACCCAAACATACCTTTGGCATTGTAGATTGGGTCAAATCTATCAAACTCGCATCGCAAAACTCCATAGGAGTTTTGGACTCATTTGACTTCCAGTCATTTAAGGTATGCGAGTCGTGCTTTTTAGGCAAGATGACCAAGCCACATTTCACAAGACAAAGTGAAAGGGCTACTAAATTGTTAGGCATCATCCATAGTAATGTATGTGGTCCACTAACAGTTGGAGCTAGAGGTGGATATTCATACTTTATCACATTTACTGATGACTTCATGTCTACCTTATGGGACATAAATCTAAAGCCTTTGATAAATTCAAAGAATTTAGGAATGAAGTACAAAATATGTTGGGCAAGATTATTAAGGCTCTTTGGTCAAATTAAGGAGATGAATACTTAAGCTCTAGGTTTTATGAATAGTTGACGGAGTGTGAGATAGTATCAGAACTCACTCCTCATTACACACCATGGCAGAATGGTGTGTCTGAAAGGAGGAATAGGACGTTACTTGATATGGTCAGGTCTATGTTGAGTTAACGGATTGTAAAACCCTTCCCTAGGTGGGTATTTCCTAAGTATCCCTTGGCCATTGAGAACCTAGAAAACGCATGCCTAGGAAAGAAGTTTGCTTTAAAACCCCATTTAAAGAATAAACCTATAATTTAAAAACATGTTTTTTTTTTTTTTTATTTCTAAACTATAATAAATTCATTGTACAAGTCAAATAATATAGTTTCCTTTCTTGGAGTAAATTATGAAATGCATGGTAATAATTACTAGAACATACACACTTTTACAAACTTTACTAGCAATTTGATTTCCTTTATTAACACAAACATATTTACTCCATTATAGAACATGAACATATTTACTACATTATGAAATATGAACATAATTACTTCACTAAATACTAGAAAAACCATTCAATAGTTATCATTACACAAGTTCTCAAAATCCCATAACAACATCCCTTCATGCTCGTAGCCTCCCTTGGAATCCTCTCCTAGCTTCATGCCTTAAGCCTTACCTGCAAAACATATAAACATCATGGGGCACTAATCACTCAGTAAGGGGATATGACTATTCTAACTTTCATGGATTTCTTACACATACAAAACGTTCATAAATTCACAACATATTATTCATTGTCAATGTCATAAATCATAGTCATGATATTCACATTGACTTTCTTATACACATAGGTCATAGTATATTTAAAAAATCCTAAAACACTAAACATATATGACTCATGCAACATTCACAAACATGACATGCCTATTTCTTTTATCTAGGTATTTGACATTTCGTTTATCTTTACGAACCGATCGGATTCATTTGAACCATTACCTTGTTCTTGATTACCACCTCAAAGGACTCATGGTTTCCATAAAATTTCCATTACTCTGATCTTGGTTTCACACCTCAAGAGACTCATGGAATTCATATATCATTACTCTGGTCTTGGCCTTATGCCTCAAGAGACTTATGGAACTCATATACCATTACTTTGATCTTGGCCTTATGCCTCAAGAGACTCATGGAAACCTTTCTTTAACATTTCGTAAATACTCCATAAGTCAACTAAACCAGGCTATATATGTTATCATTTAGAATGCATTCATGAGGGACAACATCTCCCTTTAACATACATAAACATTATATATGCATTCATCATACATGTCATTTATAGCTAACTTATGGACACACTCATTCATGACGTTCATTCATCTAGCATATACCCATGACCACTTTCATAAATCTTTAGTCAATTGAGCGAAATTCCTTGTCATGAATAATTTCTTAATATTTTTCACTTTCTTAATTCGCTCAAAAGTTCATGATACATAAGGAATTTCACTATGTGTCTTTTACCATTCTTGTTCATGTTAGGCCATAGGATTTATTTAGTGCCTTAACCGAATTTCCAAAGAAATTCGGAATTTTTTATTTGGAAGGTGGATGCCGCATTCTTTTGCATGCCCATTATTCAATTATCATTCAAGCATTTCCCAAACACAAATCAAGTCATAAAAGTCACATAAAACCCTCCCTTTCACATTCAAACAAGTGCCAACCATCGTTCAATTACAAATCCCTTAAGTGGCAACATCTTCCTCCTTTTCTAACACAAACCTCAACTAACACCAATTCAAACAATAAATAAACAAACCATAACTTTATACATCAAATTAACATAACAAAAATTAAGGTTTAATAACCTAGGTACTGATAACATAGTTTAATTATCTTGGTAATCAAAACACAAAAAAAAAAACACTCCTCCTTGGCTCCAAATAAACACCTTCACCTATAACAGTCATTAACACTTATGAAATTGCTTTAATACATTCAAACTCATCAAGCTAGGGTTTTAGGGATTACCGTAACTCTTCAAATTGAATCTCCTTAAGATGTATCTTGATCTCCTTCAAGAAATTTCTTGAAACCCTAAGAAAATTTGAGAAGAAAATGCTCAGATTAGTGGCTTTAATGGTGGATTTAACTGAGGAAGAAGAAGATAATGCATTTGGGGTGTACAAGGCCGACTCCTCTCTCTTAAAACCTTATAGATACTTTATTTTATTAATACTCTATTGTGATTGGTCGCTAAAAGTTAGATATAAGGGTCATTTGGCATAAATTTTTCATATAAGTGTGTTTTGGTCATTTCCACCGCAACATAATGATTTGCACTCATTTAATACCATTTGACTTCTTTTAAACACTGGGTGATTAAGCAATCCCATTAGGTAAATGACTAATTTACCTTAAGTGCACTTTTATGGATACTTAATTCATATGCATGTGAAAAGACCATTATACCCTTGGTTACCATTTAAGCCATTTAACCTTATCAATCTACTTTATGAACATTCTACCCTCATTTCTCTTCAATGAAATCACCCCTTACACTTCATAATGGCCACATCTTGAAATGCATGCAAAATGACCATTTTAGCCTTCCATTCAGAAAAGAAACTTACCTGTAAGGGTAAAATTTCATACCTTAGGGCATCAGAATAATGACGCGGGGTTTACATTGATCTATCCACATCATTCTAGGGTTATGCCCTAAATATTATGACCCACATAATGAATTGTGTGCTGTCAAAGTCTATAGATAAGACTCTATATGAACTATGGAGTGGCCAAAAGCCTAACTCGTCTTATCTGAAAATTTGGGGTTGTGAAGCTTATGTCAAGAAAATGACTTTGAACAAGCTAGGCTGAAAGTATAATAAATGTATATTTGTTGGGTATCCTAAAGAGACCAAAGGATACTATTTCTACTACCCAGAAGAGTGCAAAACTTTTGTTGCTCATACTAATGTCTTCTTAGAGAAAGAATTTCTTTCAAGAGGTACTAGTGGCAGAAAAGTAGAACTTGATGAAGTTCTAGTACCACAGGATACATTAGATGAAGGACAGGATGGTGTGCCACAAGATGTGATTAAATATCATGAGGAGGTTACTCCACCATCTATGGATCAAAGTGAACCACCTCAAGTTGCATAGGAGCTACTTAGATTTGGAAGAGTACGTCGTGAGACCGAGAGATATGGTTTTTTCGTGACTCAGCACGACGGTGTACTACTCTACCAAGATGATGGACCCAGAACCTATGATGATACTATATCGGATCCAGATTCTGTTAAATGACCTGAAGCCATGAAATCTAAAATAGACTCCATGTACAAAAACCAAGTATGGACTCTGGTGGATCGACCTGAAGGGGTAAAACCCATAAGGTGTAAATGGGCCTTTAAGAAGAAGACTAACATGGATGGTAACGTGCATGCCTAGAAGGCATGGCTGGTTGCCAAAGGCTTCAAACAAGTTCATGGCATTGACTACAAAGAAACCTTTTCGCTGTTTGTGGTGCTTAAGTCTATCCGGATTATGCTTGCGATTGCTACATATCCGATTATGAAATTTGGCAGATGGATGTCAAAATGGCTTTCCTCAATGGAAACCTAGAAGAAGATGTGTATATGACACAATTCGATGGTTTCATTCTTGATGGACAAGCTGATAAGATATGCAAGTTGTAGAGATATGCAAGTTGTAGGAACATTCATTTTGATGAAGTTGGAAAAGACTTAGGTTTCATCAAGAATGAAGATGAGCCCGTGTTTACAAGAAAGTAAGTGGGAGTGCAGTTGCATTCTTGGTGTTGTATGTCAACGACATACTTCTGATCGGGAATGATACCAAACTTGGAGTCGATAAAGACTTGGTTATCTAAGTGCTTCTCCATGAAGGACTTAGGAGAAGTAGCCTACACCCTTGGAATAAAGATCTATCGTAATAGATAGCTGGTGTGCTGTCGCAGGCAACCAAAATTAAAACCTAAAAACAAAAGTAGTAGTGTGAGTAAGGATCGTTCCCACGGAGAGTGTCTAACTGATCATCAATGCAGGTATATATCAATTGTTACTTTGAGTATTCACCGTTGGAACTATTTTCCTATCTCTCCTTAGTTGTAGTTAATTAGGAAACAAGCGATCTAATTAATCTTACTACTAAACAACCCTAGACAAGCGCTAAAGATTTAATCTAGAAGCAGCCTTAAGGGCTAGAGAAATCAATGAAGCTGAACAACATAAACACAAGCGGCTGTATTTAATTTAGTTGAATGTTCTTCTTAAGATTTAATAATTCCTGACACAGCAAATTCTTAACTCTTAGTTACTCACAAATTAGAGGGATCAAACAATTACGGATTTTATATCTAATTTAGCAATAGATTGCAACAAATAATAAACTAGTAGGCTTCCTAGTAATTAAATGAAACAATCATGAAAATAGCCATAGAAGAACATCCAATACTCAAAACATATATTGAACACTAAAAAAACAGATTAGATCTCACAGTTTTATTGATTTTGAGGCCTCCGTTTCCTTCGACCAAGTTATAAAAGTTTTAGCTGCTAATGGCCATCATCAAAACTCAAAAGAGAGAAATTGTAGAAGAGAGGAAAGAGAGGCGTGTGTAATCTCCCAAGTCTGATCTCTCTCCCTCCTTTAAAATATCCAATTCAAATCTTTTTAATCTACAAAATCTCCTAAAAATATTCTAATATTCTAAAATAACATTTATCCAAATCTGATTAATTGAAACTAGAATAAAGTCCTAATATAAAATAGGAAAGTGATGTTTCCAGCTGTAACTTGCGTGCACCAGGTCTTCAAAACTTCCAATAATAAACTGCCTATTTGACTTGCATGACAAGGCGGAATGTTCTAGAACGTCAACAATGCAGGTGTGTCAAATTCAAGCCTGATTACAGCCTTGATGCAGCAAGTATCTCTCCAAACGCAAAACTTGAAAGTTGTATATCTCTTTCTTAGGGTTCCACAACATTTTGAATCATCTTAATCAGAGCTTGGACAAGAGAGTGATGCCAAGATTACGAAGCGATGTTGAAACTGTCCGAATTCACCTAATTAGTTTTGCCTTGCATTTAACGCCTCTATTTGCATCCTAAATCAAAATAGAATAATAATGAGTATATTTAGGCAACAAATAAGTATAAAATACTAGACATTAAGGGGGGTAAATATGACATTTTGCATTCTCATCAATTGCGTAGGTTGCTTGGCCTAAGTCAAAATACATACATAGACATGGTACTGAAGAGATTCAATATGAAAGAATCCAAGAAAAGATTTCTTCCGATGTCACATGGTGTCTATCTCTCTAAAGACATGTGTCCTAAAACACGGGATGAGAGAAATAGGATGATGAGGATCCCATATGCGTCTACAATTGGATCTATCATGAATGCCATGTTATGTACTCGAGTTGATGTCTCATGTGCATTAAGCACTTGTAGTAGACTTCAATCAGATCTAGGTGGGCGTCACTAGATAGCTGACAAGAACATTCTTAAATACCTAAAAAGGACTAAGGATATGTTCTTGGTTTATGGAGGTGATGATGAGCTCGCTGTTAGAGGATACAGTGATGCTAGTTTCCAAATGGATAAAGACAGTTATCACTTATATTCTAGTTTTGTATTTTGTCTCAATGGAGATGCAGGGAGCTGGAAGAGCTCTGAACAAAGCACTGTAGCAGACTCTATAACAAAAGCTGAGTATATTGTATTATTCGATGTAGCCAAAGAGGTAGTTTGGATAAAGAAGTTCGTCACCAAACTTGGTGTGGTTTCTACTATTGTTGATCTAGGAGATGTCTATTGTGACAACAATGGAGCAATAGTTCAAGCCAAGGAACCACTGTCTCACTAGCGATCCAAACACATACTCAAACAATTTCATCTGGTCAGAGAAAATGTTCGAAGGAAGAATATACATAGTTGCAAAGTACATACTGATGACATTCTCACCAATCCACTGACGAAGGCTCTGTCGTAGTAAAAGCATGAAAAGCACTTAAGGTCAATTGGTATTAAATACATGAATGATTTACTACAATGCATGTGGGAGATTGTTAGAGTAGGTGCCCTAAAGCCAATCAATTATTGTAGAATTGACTCTTTGTAATAATGTTTATTAATCAATAAAAGGCAATTTCTACTATATCATGTAAATCACAATTGGATATATTGATATATGTCCTTAGGATGGTAGAACCATGACGAGGGTATCAAGTGTTTCAAATATTGATAGTGAGAACCCTATGATCATATATGGTGGCCATTTGTTGCGTTGTTCCTACAACATGCAAAAATAGCAAGTGCACTAGTCGCACAAAGTAATAAAGTGATGAGTGAGTATCGTTCCCATGAGGATTGGTTGCTAAGCACTAAGTTTTCTATTGTTTTCAAGTTGGAGCAATCGACTTCGTTTGGATTAATGGGAGAAAATTAAACTAAAACTAAAACAAAATTTGCTAAGTATTCAAAACTAAATTGTGAAAGCAAGATTAAAAACAAGGGTAAAATCAATTCAAACAAATGGGTAGGGTTTTGACTTCATTCGGACTCTCTGGATTGAACCTATGAATTATGCTATTTCCATATTCGCATGCATTGATTGTAAATCGAATTCTCTAAGTTGTGAAACATACCTTCTTAGGCTATGTTTTCCTGCTTTTCCCTATTAAACTTCTGCACCCAACAATTTGAAGATTAATAGTTCTAAGCTCATTAAGCACAAGGAATCCTAGATTGATTTCATTGATTCTCAAATCTCTAGCATTCAATACTACAATGGTGATTACCCAAGAAGCTTAACATGACTCATTTCTCAATCTCAGATGTTCATCAATTAAAAGCAATAAAATCAGAATAACCACACGATCCATGCAATAGCATATGAAAATAACAAAAATCAATTACTCAATCCATAGAAATTCGAATTACATCAAAACCCTAACCCAAAATGGGTTAGTTCATAGCTAAATTGACACAACAAGCGAGAAAATCGAATAACCCATCAATCAACATATTGAAATGAGAGAAAAGACAAGAGATCTCCCCTAGTTGAAGAATCCACAAGATTCAACCCCAAATCTTCTCACTTTTCAACCCAAAATTCGTCAAATCTAAACTAAGGAAAATGAAAATAAGCTGCTCTAGACTAAAAACGACCAACACTCTCAAAATGGCAAAGTTTTGCTTTTATAGTTCGCCCAAAAACCTAAGACTTTACCTAAAATGAAACTGTGCGTTTTAGAGAAAACTGGAATTCGCAGACTTCACCGTGGCGACGAAGTAAAAATTGACTCTCGTGCATAACTCCTTTCGCCGAATCTTCATGAAGAATTTTGAAATTATAGAATTGCCCTCCGCTTGCTTCTTTACTTGAATCTTCGATCTTCGATGCTCTCCCATGGGAACAAGCTTCATAGTGCTCCGCTCTGTTTCAGAATTCTCCCAAATTATGAGATCCACTTATTTCTGGGTCCAGAAACTCCAAATTGCTCATTATTTGCTCAAAATGTCCATTTTTGCCTGAAACACAAAATGTATAGACTTAAGTAGCAATTCAGGTCAAAATGAACTAAGAAGTATCTGAAATCTGACCAAAAAGCCTAATAAAAACAGTATAATCCTCATATTATCAAATACTCCCAAACTAAAGACATGCTCGTCCCCGAGCATCAGGTACATAATTCAAAGAAAGAAAAACGACAAACAACCAAAACATAAAACAACAAAACTAAAAAAAATGAACAACCAAAAATTAGAATCAAACTCAATAAACGAATTGCCTAGAATTTATACAAGTCTCAAAAGTTGTTGAAAAATTATTACTAGAAAATGTTCAACACTCCAAGAAGTTATGAGCTGCATCGACTATCTTTCTCTATTGGTCCCCCGAGTAGGTAATCCCCACTTCAATCCACCTTCTGACTTCCCAGATTATTTTATGAAGAAATGCAAAGTTTATTAAATGGCGGCAGACTCCATAAGCCTAAATATCAAACTACTCTCCAGTAATGAGGATTAGACATCGCTAAGAATTAAAAGGTCTTTGCAAGCTTGTAACATTAGGCTCGCGTAGTGAGCTCCAAAGGAAAGGAAAGGAAAGAATAAACAAACAAGAGAACTTGGTTTCCTTAAAGCAAACACTAAGACTTAATCCAACTCCCACTTCCTTTCTCAACCATCACTCAAAATGTCAACCATTTAACAACCTTAAATTCTTATTTTTGCTATTGTAATGCAATTCTTGAAATAACATATATATATATTTAAATAACAACGATCTCAAATTGAGGTTAATTACCTCTCTTATTCTTCTTGCCCTTCTCACAACCCCCAAACTATTCTTTTAGTTCATTCACACAACTCTTTTTTTTTTTTTTTTTTTTTTTTAAATTTTTTTTAAATTTTCTTTTTTTTTTTTTTTTTTTTTTTTTTTTTTTTTTTTTTTTTTTTGTGGTTGCATTAGGTCCAAGATTAAGGGTATGAAGTGTTTGGGTATTGGATTGGACAATTTTTGGTTTGCAAGAAATAAGCAATGATATCTCATATGGCTCAATGGGTGACTAGGGAAAGATTCATTTATGGGTCGGCTGGAAAGCTCAAACGTTCCGAAAAATGCCTAAATCATTTCCTCAACAATGTCTATCCTAAATTTCACCTTAAGCATTTCTCTACTAGGTTCTAGAGTCCACCAACATTATCAAAACTTTACCTAACCACATAAAATGATTCTAAGCATGCCGAAATAAATGAAAATGGTGGTTGAACCACTCAACAAACCTCAATCAAAATTCAGTCAATCAACATAAACTTGAAGCATGTAACGCCCCACTGAGGTACGTATTGGAGATTTGTTGTATACTTAAATGTTCATTGATCCAGCTTCATTGAGTTTGTAGTTGTTAGTTTTTGTTGAACTTGGTTGAGATTTGAGGAATCTTGTAGTGCAGTCTTCGCCGCGGCGATGTCAGCTCTGTGTTGCGATGTCGGTTCTGTAATTTTTCGTCGGGGCGACGAAATTTGCTTCACCGTGGCAACGGGACAGCAGAAAAGTTTTCTTGAGGTTTCGAGAGATCTCATAGGGGTAAAATGACCATTCTACCCCTATTAGTAGGAAAAGTGGGGAGTAAAATGTAAGGAAATTTAGTAGATAATGTGTTGAGTTGGGGTGTGTTTGTAATGAATCAAAGGACAAAGATGGAATTTTCAAGGAAGAACAAGGGCAAAATGGGAAAGAGTGGTTTAATATGAGCTAAATAAGGGATTAAGTGTAGTAACCCCTCATTTCCCCCCATTTCCACCGCCACTCTCACTCTCTATTTTCTTCTTACCTTCATTCAATTTTCCAAGATTTCTAAGGAGTTTTAGGGAGCTTTTGGGGTAATTTTAGTAGAGTTTGAATCTAAAGCATCCTAGGTAAGGATTCTTGCTTTAGATGGGAGTTTTCTTATAGTTGTATTGAGTCTTATATTGTTGTTATTGTTATAGTTGTAGAGAGAAGACAAACAAGGGAAAGAGAAGTGTTAGAGAAGTCACTTACCCACAAAGTAAGTAAATCCAACCCAAGTGGAGATTTAAGAACTCTTTTGAGTAAAGATTATGTATGTATGTGTATATCTTATGTTTATTGAGAAAGTGTTGATGAGATGGATGGTTATTTCTATTTATTGTTGTATATACTTGAGTTATGAGAAGAGTTGAGATTTTATGATGTTGAGTTGAGCTTGAGTTGAGTTTGATGGAAGTTGGAGAGAGTTTTGAGCCAAATTCTTTGGGAGTGTCTTTCTTTGACAGGAACTTAGAGAGTATGAGGGAGTTTCTCCCATTTTGGGATGATTAAATAGGGGAGAAGAGTTATAGATCAAGTAGAGTTTTATATGCACATGAGTTGTATGATGAAATGCTTGAGTAAGGCATGAGCAAGAGTAGAGAACCTTAATTATTGCTACATGACATAATTGCATTTCATGAGTGTATTAATGAGCATGGGTCATCCTTATGCATTAATTGCATTAGAGAAAGAGAGTAGAGAAAGAGTAGAGAACTTTGAATGTGAGCTTCATTAAGAGAAAAGAGAGAAAAAGAGAATAGAATAGGTTGTGCGATGGGGAACCCGTGAGTAATGGATAGAGTATTCCCGCATGTATGCTGCATTGAGAGAGCGGCATGAGTATGAGAGAGAGAAGTGGTGTAGCCCGTGAGGGTGCATGCAGATGAGGGCTATACCCGAGAGTACCCAAGAGAGAGATTATACACTCACATGGCCAAGGGTTCTGAATCCATGCATAACCGAGTCCGATCGGCTAGAACGAGTAAAAGTGACTTAGAGCGGGAGCGAGTCCCGGTCGTGCCTCCGATAAGATGAGGCCATGACTTACTAAAGAGAATTAGCAGAAAAGAGTTATAAAAAAAAGAAAAGAAAAAGAAAACAGAGAGAAGTATAAGAGAAAGAGTAAATGAGAATTGTAAGGAAAGAATTAGAGAGAGTTACGGGGTTAGATGAGTAGGGGATTTACTTACTGAGCATTGTTTTAGTGCTCACCCCGTTGTTTCCTATGTTTTACAGGATCTAGGTGAGGACATGGTCAGATGGGCGTCAGCAAGCGAAGGGAAATAGCTACACTGTCCACCATGTTTTAGATCACTTTTGTACATGATACAAATTTTGTGTAAAGAATATATATATATAATAAAAGAAAATTTTGGCCCCAACTATTTATGTTATCTTCCATGTGTTTTCATTATGTATATTTTATGAGTATATGAGTAGAAAGCGGCTATTACAAAGCAATGCTTAACATTTTTCAACAATAAAATCCCAACAACCCTATTCTCATCATCGATTTATAAAATTCATCATTGGCATACACAACAAAACATGAAAATAAAATAAACACAAGTAAAAAATTTGAAATTTTTCCTACCCCCAAACTAAAGATGACATTGTCCACAATGTCACATTATGCGCAATTTAAGAACAGAAAAACATAAATCTACAAAGGTATGAGATAGTTCCCTGATTAATCCGTGAAGTTGAAGTTCTGCTCAACAGCATGCACACCCGGTTCTTGACTTTTTCATCACAAAAATCTGTAAAAACAATTGAAAACTGTGGTGTCCACTGTGTTAGAAAAATTCACTGACTAATATGAAAATATTACAATCATAATCTCGTCTTTACATCTACTAGGAAATTAAAACAAAATTTAAACAATCCAAAACAAAAAGCAGCAAATGAGTTCAATGTTCGAAATGAAATACAAAAACAACTAAAACAAACAAAAGTAAAATACGAAAATAGGTGCTCAGGTTCATTCTTCGGCCTCCTCGTCTCCTTCAGCGTCGTCTTCTTCTAAGTTGGAGCCCATCCATTCATTTGAATCCTAGTCAGCCCATTGGAATTTCGAAGAATCAACGTTGAACTTGGTGAAGCAACTGTTCTGCATGTCATACATCTTTTGGGTCTGCTCTACCAGCCAATCCTGACATTTTGCCATCCATTTCATCTAACCCATCATCTACTGCATCATTTCCCTTATAGTGGCTGTGAAACTGGATGATGTGGCAGTGCCTTGTGTGGTTCTTTGTTTTTTTGTCCCGACGCTGGGTTGCTCACTTGCTGGATGTTCAAGATGCTTGTGATAATAGTCTGAGTCAAGAACTGGGGCAGCATGGATAAGTGGCTCATTATCAGCTGCCTCGACACCTGCTCGAGTGTACAACTCTGTAATGAGATGTGGGAAAGGGTAACTCCCTCACCCTGGTTTGGTTGCATGCTGAATGTTGTTCAGGATAATTTGTCCCACATCCATTCTCTTTCCTATGGCAATAGAATAAAGCAATAATGCCTTCTCATAAGTCACCGTGCTATAGTACGTCTCCAACATCATCCTCGCAGAAATAAAGTACCGTCACAACCGAGCTACCGGTGTCAAATTAGTCCCCTTGATGCTCTTCCTGCCCTTCTTTGAAATCTCCCAAGTGGTATCCGGTTTTGTAATGACTGGAAGAATAATATCATCCTCAAACCGTGTCTTCCTAAAATCCTCATAATCATTATGGTCAATCTTAGGCAGGTTATAAAAATCATTGATGACCTTCGCATTAAATGCCACATCAGTACCCCTCACAAACATAGCACCAGATTCACACTCCGGGAGGTTGGCATAAAACTCTCACACTATTGGCTCTACGGCCGTATGTGCAGGTGCACTCATAAATAATTCCCAATGTCTCCCTCGACTCCAATCCGTAGCCTGGCTCGCGGTCAATCCACGCTCAGGAATAAATCCTTTATCTTTCCTTTGGATTGCCCTTTCATATCGTTCCCGAGCCTTGTCATTCACAAATCGGTTGTCCACTTTTTTTCCTTTTCCTTTCCCCTTGGACAGCATTTTGAGCGGCATTTTTTTTTCCAAACTACCAATCAACCCAAAAATTCAACCCTAAACGCCCTACAAACAACCACAATCAATCCTGCAATAAAAACAACACTTACAAAAGTTTGCACCTAGACCCCCAAACTTTGATTCTTCCAAACTCAACTAGGCACTCCAAAATTCAAAACCCAAACTCCTCAATATCACACAATTCATGATCCACACTTCCTTAATCACAATCAAAACATAAACTTCACGAAAATCCCAAAACTCAACTCAACAATCAAATCTCAGAATTCAACTCTAAAAATCGAACTTGGTTAATTTAATGTTTGGAGGGCTTGAAATCTTACCAATCCCAAGATGCTTTCACGACAAATTTCACCGATTTCGGCCCAGATTGTAAGATCCCCAAATTTTGTAAACCAAGGGTTTCAAAAAAATTTCGCAATTTTTCATAGAAATCCTTGCTAAAATGAGTTGATTTTGTGTTTGGGAGAGTTTAGGAGTTAGAAGAAGTGATGGAAGTTCACTGGAAAGGCTCAAGATTGAAGGTGGGGAAATTTGCTCTCAAATGTATTTGAAGTTTTTGCGTTGAAAATGAAAAGTCGCATTGGTATTTATAAAAAGCAGGTTTTGCTGCAGCGAAGTTCGTCAATTCAAAAACCCTAGATTTTAAACCCAGTCGATGCCGCGGCAAAGACAAATTCTTTGCCGCGGCAAAAAATTACAGAAGCTTATTGCCTCGATGAAGAACAAGCTTCGCTGCGGCGAATTTTCCTTAGTGAATTTCGCCCAACTTCCTTAGCCGCGGCGAAACCAAATTTTTTGCCACGGCAGAAAAATACAGAGGCTCATCACCTCAACGAAAAAATTACTTTGCTGCGGTGAAGTCTGGGACTTTCCAACTTCCAACTTTTTGCAAAATGTGCTTTGCCGCAACGAATAAACTTCTTCGCCGCGGTCAAAACTAGAAGAATTCCATTTTTCGCCTTGATTTGATAATTCACCTGAAACACCTAAAAACACACAAATTAGACTTTATCTAAAAATCATAAGAAACTAAACAGCTGCAAAATGATAAACAAAATATAATAATTGAAAACACTTGGGTTGCCTCCCAAGTAGCGGTTGTTTATAGTCGAAAAGCTCGACTCTCTCAAGTTCTCATGTCAATCCGGACTATCTAAATACATCAACTCCCAAGCATTGTCCTTGCATCGAAACTTCACTTGTTTATGATTTTTGTCACATGGGGCCTTTGTTGAGAGCTTAACCACCCATTTCCATTCCTTGGTCATTCCTTTCATGGCTTGAACATTCTTACCAACAGCTTTCCGTTTTCTTGATTTTTCTGCACCCTTTTTTAGCGGAGGAATCCGTCCCTTGTGAGGATACATGCTCAGTTGTGGCCTATCTTGGAATGGTGTAAAATTCTCTGGGTTGTGGTCCTCCTCATTGAATCGCCTTGACTTGACTGTGCATCCTTTAATTGACGAATTAGGATCATTTAAGTTGGGAGGTTTCAATTGTTGACTGACCCACTGAGTCAATTTTGAAACATGACTCTTGCCTTAGTGGAGCTTTCAGAGATTCAAGGACATTGAATGTCACTTCCTCATCTTACATCCTCATGATCAACTTCCCCTCTTGAACATCAATTAAAGCTCTTTCGGTTGCCAGAAATGGTTGTCACAAGAAGAGAGGAATCTCCTTATCTTCTTCCATAAAGAAATCTACCAGAAAAATAAATTTGTCCACCTTGACAAGCACATCTTCAACAATGCCCCTAGGATGCTTATGGATCTATTTGCAAGCTGCAAGCATATGGTTGTCAGCTTCACTTCACCAATTCCTAATTTCCTAAAAACAGAAAAAGGCATTAAATTGATGCTAGCACCTAAATCACATAAAACTCGATCGAAGGTAATGTCTCCTATATTGCAAGGAATAGTAAAACTCCCTGGATCTTTGAGTTTCGGGGGTAGCTTCTTTTGGAGAATGGTGCTGCACTCCTTCGTGAGCATCACCGTTTCCTCATCTTTTAACTTCCATTTGTTTGATAAAATCTCCTTGAGAAATTTCGTGTAGCTCGGCATCTGTTGTAATGCATTTGCAAAAGGAATGTTAATATGCAGTTTTTTATATACATCAAGAAATTTAATGAGCTGCTTATCCTATTTTTCTTTTGTGAGCCTCTGAGGAAAAGGCACCGGAGGTGTGTGATGTGCCAACTCTGGTGGTATCTCGGGGAATGGAAATTTCTCTTTCCTTTGTCTTTGCCTTACTTCCCGTTTTTGTTCATCTTTCCTAGAACTGGTTGGCTCCTCTTCAACAATTATCTCTTCATCCACTTCCTCATCAGAATCTTCCTTTTCTTTTGGTGGGCTTCTTTCTTTCCTTGATTGTTCCACCTCTTCCAAGACTATCCCACTTCTCAAAGTTATTGCGTTCACTTGCTCTCGTGGGTTAGTCACTGTGTTGCTTGGTAGGGACCCCTGTCGTCTCTCATTTAGCTTTTTAGCCAATTGCCCCACTTGTACCTCCAAGTTTTGAATGGACGCCCCTTGATCTCTGAAATTCGTCCTTGTCTCATTCATGAAGCCGATGGTCTCTTGCATAAACTTTCCAAACATCTCCTCCAGTTTCGTCACTCTTTGCTCTCCTGATTGATTGTTCACCCCTGTTTGGTTGTTTGGAGACGCTCTTTGGTTCTATTGATTGTTTTGATGATTTTGTTGATTCTGATTGCCCCAAGACATGTTCAGATGATTCCTCCAACCAGGATTATATGTGTTGGAGTATGGATTGTTCGGTTGCATTTGATTTCCTGCCAAGTAGTTAACCTGCTCCGATGATGATGCTGAAGCAAACGTGTTCCCCACTTGACAGTCGTTGCTCACATGATTACCTGCACAAAATTCACAAGTTAGTTGAGGTGCTTGAATGGAATTTACCTGCATACTTCCTAACTGTTTCTGAAGTGCTGTCAGTTGGGCTGAAATAGCTGTATATGCATCAACTTCATGAAGACCCAGAGATTTCTTTGGTTACACCCTCTCATTAGGTCTTTGATAATTGTTGCTTGCCAGAACTTCAAGCAACTCGTGAGCTTCTTCCGGTGTCTTATTCTGCAGTGCTCCTCCCGAGGCTGCATCCACCATAGTTTGCACATTCATCATCAATCCATTATAAAATGTTTGGACTTGCATCCAAACTGGCAACCCATGATGTGGACACCTCCTCAGTAATTCTTTGTATCTCTCCCAAGCCTCATACAATGATTCCAACTCTTCCTGTAGAAACGATGTAATATCATTTCTCAGCTTTGCTGATTTTGCTGGAGGAAAGAATTTGGTCAGGAACTTCTGAGCTAAATCGTTCTTGTTGGTAATGCCATTAACCATCCTTTAGCTTTATCCTTCAATGAAAACCGGAATAGTCTCAATCTGATGGCGTCATCTAACACTCCGTTTGACTTGAAAATATCACAAATCTCTAAAAAATTGGCAATGTGTAGATTTACCTCACTTGTCAAGGTTGTTTGCTGACAACCTAGTGCAACACATGGGTACTTGCTGTAGGCAAGTTCAGTAGACAGACCCACCAGAGGATTCCATATGGATGGTAACCCCAATGTTTATAGAATAAATCCTCTAACGAATGGTGGTTCATGTGATCCTTAGACTTATCCTTCAATGAAAACTGGAATAGTCTCAATCTGATGGCGTCATCTAACACTCCGTTTGACTTGAAAGTATCACAAATTTCCAAAAAATTGGCAATGTGTAAGTTGACCTCACTTGTCAAGGTTGTTTGCTGACAACCTGGTGCAACACATGGGTACTTGTTGTAGGCAAGTTCACTAGACAGACCCACCAGAGGATTCCATATGGATGGTAACCCCAATGTTTACGGAATAAATCCTCTAACGAATGGTGGTGCATTTGATCCTTAGACTTGAGATCACCAGAGCACTTTGTGCACCAATTAGTGTAGTTTGACACTAGCCCAACGTAGTTCCATTCAGAGCTATCAATATGGTGGTGATTAGTTACATCAACGTAGTTCCATTCAGAGTTATCAATATGGCAGTGATTAGTTACATCGAGGAGTGTATCAAGATTGTGGTGGATTGACAAAGGATTCATCAGTCCTAGGTAGGGATAAATTATCTCACCGAGTAATTCAGTAAATGGCAACGACATTGAATTTATGGCCACAGTGGGATTGAGTTGTAGCTCAATCCAATCTTTTCCAGTTGTTGGTCTATGTTGAGTGTTGGAAATGTAGATTTATTTTGTGATTTGGGGGTGAAATTGTAAGAAATTCAAGTTTTACCGTATTATTTAGGATGAGTTTCCTTAATTGTTTTGTTATCTCCCAGAATCATGGGTTTTCTTATGTTTTCAGGTGCAAAAAGATGGATTATTCGTGCTTGTGTTTGTGTTTGGACATCTTGGACCCGTCGAGTGCGGATAAATCAAGGTAAGTAGAAAAAGAGTGAAATTCTGCATCTGAGCCACAACACACTTTCTAAGCCGCAGCATGAAGACAACAAAACTGATTTTGAGCTGCAACACACTTTTCTGTGTCGCGCCATGAAGTCGATGAAATCCAAATTGTGCCACGACGTAATTCATCTAAGATACGGCATGATAGGGCTTTTTAAGGAAAAATCGCCAGAACCGAGCTGGGGCAGAATTAAACTTCGCTAGGGCATAATTAAATCAAGTCGCAGCGTAAATAAACTACACTAGGGCTCAAATTAACCGAGTTGCAGCGTAAATAAACTGAGCCAGGGCTCAAATAAACCGAGCCATGGTGCATATAAATAGAATGTAAAATTGTTGCATTTCTAACCCTAATTTCGGCGACCAGTATTTACAAGTTTTTCATTTGTTTAAAAACTATATAAAGGTAGTTTTAGTCCTTTTTTAGAGAGTTTTGAGGTTTGATTTACCCATTTTGGAGAGAATACTTGGAAAGGTGGAGCTAGGAGAGGAGAAGAGGTTTTCTTCCTCTCCTCCTCCTTTGTTCTTCATTGTAATAACTGCTTCATACTAGGGTACTCATAGAATTACATAAAGTAAATATATTTATATTAGCAAAAGTAAATGGGCCCAAAATTTTCTTTTAATACATTTAATCATTCTTTATACAAAGTAAGGCATCATTAGTAAAAGTTATCAAAAATAGTGGACAGTGTAGCTATTGCCCCTCGCTTGCCGATGCCCATTCGACCACGTCCTCACCTAGATCCTGCAAACACAAAGAGAAACAACAGGGTGAGCACAAAATAATGCTCAGTAAAAAAATCCTCTACTTGTCTGTCCCCGTAACTCTTTCTCATAATTCATTCCTTACACTCTTCTCATCTCATTTATTTTCTCTTTCTATTTCTCTTTCACAAAGCTCTTTTCTATTAACTTTCTATTATATGTCACGGCCTCATCTTACCGGAGGTATGGCTGAGTGGAGATCACAAAGCGTCCACCCACTCTTCGTGACTTCTACTCATTCTCTTCCTCTATTCTTTCTCATATTTTCTCATTCTTTGTCACTTGAATGTCACGGCCTCATCTTACCGGAGGCACTTGCGGGTGGAGTTCACAAAGCACCAACCCACTCTTCGTGACTTCTGGCTAGAGTTCACAAAGCACCAACCCATTCTTCATAACTTGTGGGTGGAGTTCACAAAGCACCAACCCATTCTTCATAACTTGTGGGTGGAGTTCACAAAGCACCAACTCGTTCTTCATAACTTCCGGGTGGAGTTCACAAAGCACCAACTCATTCTTCATAACTTGCGGGTGGAGTTCACAAAGCACCAACCCATTCATAACTTGCGGGTGGAGTTCACAAAGCACCAACCCATTCTTCGTAACTTCC